>NW_017306517.1:972133-1047268 GCF_000935625.1 Nanorana parkeri | reverse complement strand
AAAACCCAATAAAACAATAAACAAACTTCAAGGGGAGCTCAGCATCTAAATAGCAATTATTATTATTATACAGGATTTATATAGCGCCAACAGTTTGCGCAGCAATGACAGTTGTTACAAAAACACACAAAAGGTAGCCCCAAAAAGGACTGCTGGGTCTCTGAGGTGTGAACATGGTGGGTACACAAGAATATGTAGGCCACCACATTGCAATTCACAGTAATGTAACACTGTACAGCAACTAACTCTTTCTGAATACAGACTGGCAGCTTTCCCAAAGCTAATCCAGCACACACTGACAAATAGCTGCTGGGAACTCAGGCTTTTATAGTGAGAGGTCAGGGTCACCCAATAGCCCCCAACTGACCCATCAAAGCCAACTGACTTAAGTTCAAAGGCCAAGAAGTGCATTATTGTTGTTGGTTGATGTGGCGGCAAAATCATGGATACTTTTTCCGTGTCTGCAAACTGCAAGCAGGTTGGGTTCACCTCAAACCCTTGCTGGACCCAAACCTCATCTCTAGAATTAAGGTATATAAATGTAATTACTTTTAATAGAAATCAAAAATAAGGGTTTTCTTAATATATGTACAGTAGGCAGAACCATAGAAAACATGTTTATATGATCCAGTGACCAACCATAGATGCACCTAGCCTAGATGCAGCCCAATATTTTAGAATCATTTATTTCAAATTGCATACAGTCCTGGACTCTCTAACCATATCACACCCTTTTCTGTAACGTTTATCCATCTTAATGTTTATCCATCTTAACACAGATTACATTTTCTAAAATACATATAAATATCTGATTGGCTATGCCACAATTATGTTTGAGGTGTTTAAAACTGCAGAAAAGGGGCCATTGGAAGCTACTTTTTTTCATTCAATCGTTAACTTGCGTTCTATTAATTAGACTTAATGTAATGTAATTTTCTAAACTGGAGTGAATTACAAGTGATCTGGAAATTAATTTAGACCATTAGTTTAATTATAGAAACTGATGGAAGTTTTATCAGACAATTACATGAAGAGCAAAAACATGAACTGATTTACACACTGTTGTGCTTCTTAATTCTTCTTTCTAGCGCAGACAATGCAACTGATTACAATCTACAATCAATACATCTGTTCTGAAATCTGCTGCCAGGGTTTTGTGTCACTGAGAGCAATCCTCACTGTAACTCAACAATTATCAACAGAACAATTCAAGCTGGCTAGGTTTTTCCCTTGTTATTTATCATGAGACTATCTTAGAGGTACCAAGCCTGTTATTTTCACAAAGAATGTAATGTCCAACAGCGAGTTCTGTTACAACGCAATGCAATCCTTGATGCTACTGTACCCAAGAACACACAGAGTGAATGCTCTATTGACCTTGGTTGAAAGTATATATTCATGCAAAATTCAATGTGAAAATATGTACAGACGAAATAAAAAAAATTAACAAAACAAAGCATATATTGTGAATTTTAGATCACAGTGAAAATATATTTTTATTTCAAATATGTTTTTAAACATATTTTTATTATTTATTATATAATCATTGTTACTATAGATAAAAAGTAGAAAATGATTCTGTAATTTGTCCCACTAATAATGACACTGAAATTATGATTTTGGTTCAAATAATTTAAAAACAGGCTTTTAAAACAAAATTGCACATTTTTAAATTAAAGTGACACTAAACTCAGGAGTTAAATTTTAAAAATGCATTTATGTACCTTAACTATTAACAAAAATGTAAATTATTTGTGCATCACTCATTGCCAGATCGTCAGATCTCTGAAGTAATGCTGATGCCGTCCTCATGGAGAGTGGCTACCTTTGTTCCCCATGGTCCCTGCGTGTGTAAAGTAGCCACCACTCCAAGGTCACTCCCATAATGGACAACAATCTCACATTTAGTTTACTAATTTGTATTGCAATTATAGTCTATCTTGGGAGTGCACTTGGAGCAGTGGCTACTTTGCAACACACAGGGACCATGAGGAACAAAAGTAGCCACCCTCCAGAAGGAAGGATTGTGTCAGCAAGAATTCAGAGATGATTCAAGGATCTACAGGTGAGTGATACACAGATAAGGTGAGGTGTCACTTTATTGAAAACGTTTGTTTGAAAAAAAGCTTAAACAATTGTTTCGATCATGAATGCTACTGCTAGACTCATCCATTTAACCAATCACTCAGTGTTTGCAACTCAGCTCTGCCAATTGACCCACTTGGCAGAGCTGAGTTGCAAACACTGAGTGATTGGTTAAATGGATGAGTCTAGCAGTAGCATTCATGATCGACTGAAGGGGGATAGCCTGTGTAGAGGTAGGCCAATGAGGTAGGCCAATTCAAATCACCAAAAGGATAAAATTCAAAATATTTACACCCATTTACAAAGCCATCCACAACTCTTCCCTAGCTATATCTTCAACCATGTCTTAAAGTATCACTTCAACCATCCTCTCTGCCCCCTCTCAACACCTTCTGCTCTCTACCTCCTTCATCACCTCTCCCATGCTCATCTCCAGGACTTGTGTAGAGTCTGTCCCATCCTTTGGAACTCCCTACCACAACTCTCTTTGTCTGCCTTTAGGTGAAGAGACTCTTCAGGGTAGCCTATCCCGCCTCCACCTAACCACTGAACTATCACTTTCTCAGACAATTAATTCCCACACAGCTACCATGTCTCGTATCACTTGCTCCTCCCTTTTAGATTGCAATCACTCATAGGCAAGCCCCTCCTTACCATCTTGTCTTGATTTGTAAGTGTAGTGTCTTTCTTATTTTATAGTTCTGCGCAAACTGTTAACGCTTTATAAATCCTGAATAATAATAATAATAATGATAATAGCCAGCTAATGGGAGAAAAAAATAGCTAGCTAATGAAAGAAGAAGAAGGAAGAGGAGTTAATTAGAGCTTATTTTAGATACCCGAGGGTTAATCGGGAGTTACGCAGGAATGGTAGGATTGTTTTAGGTTACATCATATGCAGTTTAAAGGTTACAACTTTAATCTGCAGAATTACAAAACAGAATAAATATAGAGTAAATACAACCCCAATTCCCAAACAGTTTGGACACTGTAAACTCTACATAAAAACAGAATGCAATGATTTGCAAATCTCATAAACCCATATTTTATTCACAAAAGAAAATAGAAAACATCAAATGTTTAAACTGAGAAAATGTACCACTGTAAGAAAAAAATAAGATCATTTTGAAATTGATGGCAGCAACACATCTCAAAATAGTTGAAACAGGGCCATGTTTACCACGGTGTAGCATCCCCTCTTCTTTTAACAACACTCTGTAAATGTCTGGGGACTGAGGAGACCAATTGCTGGAGTGGTGGGAGAGGAATGTTGTCCCATTCTAGTTTGATATACAGGATTCTAACTGCTCAACAGTCCTAGATATTCTTTGTCATATTTTGCCTTTCAAGATGTGCCAAATATTTGTGAAAGGTATGGACTGCAGGCATGCCAGTTAAGCACCCTGACTCTTCTACTATGAAGCCATGCTGTTGCCATAGATGCAGTATGCAGTTTAGCATTGTCCTGCTGAACAAGACATCGTCCGGATGGAAGCATGTGCTGCTCTAAAGCCTGGATATATCTTTCAGCATATCTTTCAGCATTGATGGTGCCTTTCCAGATGTGCAATCTGCCCATTCCATATACACTAATGCACCCCCATACCATCAGAGATGCAGGCTTTTGAACTGAGTGCTAATAACAAGCCAGAAAGTCCCTCTCCTGTTTCATCCAGAGGATGCAGCACCCATGGTTTCCAAAAAGAACGTCAAATTTTGATACGTCTGACCACAGAATAGTTTCCCACTTTGTGACAGACCATTTTAAATGAACTTTGGTCCAGAGAAGATGGCAGCATTTCTGGATCATGTTCAGATATGGCTTCTTCTTTGCATTACGGAGCTTTAACTTGCATTTTTGGATGGCACAGCAAACTGTGTTCAAAGACAGTGATTTTTGGAAGTATTCCTGAGCTTATGCAGTGATGCCCATCACAGAATCATGCCTGGTTTTAATGCAATGCCATCTGGGGGCCCGAAGCTCACGGGCATCCAACATTGGGTTTCAGCCTTGTCACTTGCACACAGAGATTTCTTCATATTCTCTGAATCTTTTGATGATACTATGTACTGTGGATAGTGATTTATTTAAAGTCTTTGCTTTTTTACATTAAGGAATATCATTCTGAAGTTGTTCAACAATTTTAAGATGCAGCTTTTCACAGATTGGTGATCCTCTGCCCATCTTTACTTCAGAGACACTCTCACTCTCTAAGATGCTCTTTTTATAGCCAAAAATGTTACTGACCTGTTGCCAATTAACCGAATTAATTAAATTATGCTACATTTTGTTGCAGCTCTTTCTTGTTAGTACCACTTACTTTGCCAGCTTTTTGTTGCCCAGTTCCAACTTTTTTGAGACATGTTGCTGCCATCAATTTCAAAATTGCCTTATTCTTTTAATAGAATGGTACATTTTCTCAGTTTAAACATTGGATATGTTTTCTATTTTCAATTGTGAATAAAATATGGATTCATGAGATTTGCAAATTTTTGCATTCTGCTATTATGTAGATTTTACACAGCGTCCCAACTTTTTTGGAATTGAGGTTGTATAATAAAAACACTGTTCAGAAGCTCTGTTTGTAAACAGCAGCTGCTGCTGTGATAGACTGTTATTATAATTAGGGATGCACAGATACCAAATACCATACTTGGTATAAGTACTGATACTTTTCCTGCTCCAAGACTAGACTTGAGAAAAACTCAAAAGTTAGGAGGCAGCTGTCATTTTTAAAGAGCATTGGCTACAGGGCTCCTGGGATTTGTTTTAATGTATACTATATCTCTATATTTAAGCCTTGGTAGATGAAATGTGTGAGAGGATCTGGGTAATATTTGTATGGTGTATTGGTTATTTGCACAGTAATAAAGTATGGGTTCATGTTAGAATATCTATGGAGTGTGGCTTCTGTTTGTACCAGTGTTACTACAGGTGAAAGCGTGCACCTTTTCTTTGCCAGACCTTAATTGTGGGAATCCACGCACAGAGTTGGAGCGGTGAGTATTTGTGAAGTGCTGTCGATTTAATGGATGATTTGTTTTATATATACTGTATATATATAAGTGTTCCTCATTCCACTTATGGAGAGACTTTCATTATTTTTTGCACTACCTAAATAATGTCCCAAAAACATGAGTGCATCACAGTTTAGACAAAAATGGTTAGCTCATGCATTTACATTCCTGCATTCATCAACGCAAGCAACACAACGTAGAGCTAATTTACACAACATCACCTTGCAATTCATGCAGGGCTTTGCACAACACACCTGCTGGGTGTGTACACACTACAAAGGTGTCTAGATTCCACCAATAGATCATGCTGAGAGGGAACACACTACAGAGGTGTATACTTGTTTGTGGCGTGTTTATAAGGTTAGTAAATCAACCCCATGAGTTTACCCCATATTCTTTAACTTTCTCCGAAATGTTTTAAAACTGGCCAGTGTTATAGGCTTTGAAAACGTAATGCCAAACCATAAATTGGTCATACAAAAACCCACTTTGACTGATTAGGTGATCAGCCTTTAGAACTTTTACCTGGCTTCTACTTTTAGCTCTTTCTCAGGTTGCTTCTCTGGCTACTATAGTATACAAATTATCACCCAAACACCTTCTTTCAGCATCTCCAAGACCTTTATTGCCACCTATTTTTTTTTCCTTTTTTTCTAGGTATAAGTATACAGTATTTTATTGCATTTTGACTCCCTTATTTTTTATTTTAAGACCAAAATCAATATAAAATCCAAAACAAATTTACAAAGAATAACATATTAAAGATGGATGCACTAATACTAATACCAGTATCGGTGGCAATAATGGACTTGTTTACCGATCACTCATACTCACGATACTGGCCCTTTAAATTATTTAATGGATTTGGCTACCGTAAGGTTCCACGCTTGCTGGGACCTAGCAGCAGCCTTCTGGGGACCTCGTGGGGGCTGTTTACAGTGTTGGTCTGGCCACACATCTCCTCCTTTCCACCGCCCTGGTGAAGCACCCCCCACACAGCCCTGGTGAGACCACATGCAGCTCTGGTTAGACAAACACAGGCCTGGTGAGACCCACACAGCCGTTGTGGGACCACGCACAGCTCTGATGAGACCCACACACAGCCCTGGTGAGACCACAAAGCCCTGGCGAGACCCACACACAAAGCCCTGGTGAGACCACAAAGCCCTAGTGAGACCCACACACAGCCCTGGTGAGACCACACAGCCCTGGTCAGACCCCGCACAGCCCTCATGAGACCACACCAGATTTGTAGTCCTCTCTAGCTAAAGAAAATGACATTTAGCAGTGACCAAGCCCAAAGGCGATGAGGCCCCTTTCCTATTTGGCTATAATTATAGCCGAGGTCATTGGAGATCATCCTCCTAGTATACCAGGAGTCAAAATAAAATATTGCATAGATTTTCTTTTTCTAATAGTCGGTAAGGAATCAATAAATGATTCACATACATCAAAAAAAATTGAGTTTGTGTATGCTTACTAATCATTGTCTCGGTAAAATCATTTTGAAATACAAACAACAATTTGCCTACAAAAAAAGTTAGAGAGGGTGGACTCATTGATGCAGAATCATTTTCTTCCCCACCAAGGACTATAGCTTTCCACATTCAGGGGTAATTTTAACTCTGTGCATCTCTAAGAAAACAAAAGTTGCCCAAGCTGCAGATAGAGGTAGATAATAAAAACATTTGATGAATCAGGTGCGTATACATTACATAAAGAATATGTGGTTCCTGCCACCTCCACAATAATGATCATATATCTACTTTCAGGTTCCATTTCTGTGTGCATTAAAGTATAAGGCAAATTTTTATTCAAAAACATGGCCACCTCTCAGGCCCTCAGAGGTCTCTCAGGCCCCAGATGATGCACTTGCTCAATCTTATGGACATATCATATGTATTCCAATGCAGACATAAGATCAACAGTAAGATATTTAAGCAGTTCCTGTCCCTTAACCCCTTCATGACTGAGGCCCTTTTTTCAATTTTTACACCCATGTTATATTCCACATGGGGGGGCGGCCCCTTCTTCGGGATGCAGAAGCGATCTGGCGACAGGTAAGTCGCCAGGATCGCTTCTGTTGTAAAGCCGACAGTCGGCTCTACAAGTTTAAACAGACTCCCGGCGGCAAAAGTCACCGGGAGTCTGTTTAAACAGCCCCGATGCTGGCGACGTACACTGTACGTCGTCAGTCACGAAGGGGTTAATAGATCTTGGAATTCCAATAAAATGTAGGTTATATCTCCTATGTCTGTTTTCAAGGTTCTCAAGTTTATCTCCCATTGTAGCACATAGAAGAGATTGCTGATTTTGTGAGACTAACAATGGATACTCCAGATTGCTCACTCATTCTAATTCAGCAATCCTTTTCATATTACAGGATAATGCTTCAAGAACAGATTGAATGGATTTCTGTAAAGTATCGAACTTCTTATCAAAATAGGGCAGAAGTACTTTAGTAACTTCATTGGTACTGGAGTTTCAAGGAAGAATTTACACTTATCCTGTTGTTCCAGCATAGTATTAAATGAAGGTAATTCAGGAAGGGAAAAAAGTTTTAGGATCCATTTTCTGGAATGTTTTAGTTCTAGATGTAGTATTTTGTTTTAGAGTAAAAACAAACACAGAAGACAGCACCTTCTCCTTGTGTGATAACGTTTAATTATTGGTAAAGCTTAATTAAAAACTACTCACATGTAGACAGTAGGAATGTGCAACAAGACTCTAAACACACCCAGGGCAGAGCTGTAGAGCTGATGCATTTTAGGGGAAATCCCCCATTCCTCAGAGCTGACATACCCCAGTAACCCAAGTCAAAATATATACTGCATGGTAAGCATATAACATACAATAGGAGCCAATCACAGATGCAGGTTCATTTTGCTTTTGAGTAGTCAAAAAGCTGTCTGCCCACTAACATATCCATGATTTCAGGACAAAAAAAAGCCAAACCTAATCCCCAAACCCAGTCCGAAATTTCTTGACTTTCAGGGAGTTTGTCAGACACACAATTAATAATAGATCACAATTCAATCTCTTATCAAACTCAGGCCGAAGAAGCCTTCTTCCACGCCCCCACCATCCAGCAGCTGCATGGAAAGCAAGCTCAAGACACAAATACGGACCCATATCTAACCACTCCAAGGACCCCACATGGTGGCTCCTCCCCTCTTCCCACAGCAGAGTCAAGCGAGGCAGGGGAGCACTCTGAGCCGGGACCAAGGTATGCTGCCGGGTGTCTGCGATTCCTTGGGTTACACAGAGCCCATGTAAAATGTGGCCACACGCTATCAGTCTATTCCTGGAAGTCTACACGTCTATATTTTTAACAACTATTGACTACCAGCTAGGCCTTTGTTTCCCCTGAAGCTTCTAACATAAAACTACATAGCTTGATGTTTTAGCGGAAATGAAAGTATTTTTCTTTCTGGCTGGTTTCGCTGTCCATTTAGAAGCTTCTTCATCTCTGTCACTTTGATACTCAATCTATTACACACTTCATTAAGAAAAAAAAATGCATGTCATTTTCGAGAGATACCATTGTACCATTTTAAGAAAAGAAATCATCATCGAGTGTGACCATTATGATGGCAAAGAGAAATGACTTTTCAGTGCTACCTTCACCCCCAGTAAAACATTGGTGCCAGCAGTGACATGCATATCAGCAGGATTATTCTTGACTTTGAGCCTTGATAATGCTTTATTATTTGGCCTTTCTCCATGGTCCAAGATGTTGATGGTGTTGATGTTGCTTACTGACCATAAAAAAAGAAAGTATTTTAGACATGCCCTTAGCAAAACAATCTTTTCCATTTTATTAATTTAACAAGGCTACCTTTCTAAATTAATTTTCAGCTCATAAAATGGTGATATGCATGGAAATATATTTGTGTCAGATTTTTTGAGCATGCAAGGGTGAACATGAACACCCAGGTCCTTCAAGTGGATAGCAACACAATCATGAATTATGTCAAGGAGAGCTCATTACTATAAGAAGTCAGGGGCTGATTTAGGTAATCAAGTTACATCTATAGCAAAAATATAATTTCTGAATGGACGGGCCCTTAAACTTACAATTAAGTGCTGCATAAATTGTTTAAATGTGTTAATATAGCTTGAAGAAAGTAATACCCTTGGATGATTTATATGAAAATTAAGTAAATGTGTAAGTATTTGTATTGTATTTTGATTAAACACTGGGGGAAATTTACTATTTAGCAGACACTTACCAAAATTAATTCTTACTTTGTTAAATTAATGTTCATTAAGCTTAGTAAATAAGGTATGTAGCCCCATCACCTTTTGTGAGGTGGCTACTAGAAAATTAGTGATTGCCAGAGCTGTAGACAGTCTGAATGGATTATAGTTGGCATTTATCTGGTTAATTCCAGGTGTCCTGGCATTGTAGTGTGGGACAGTCAATTATGGACACTGTGAGTGTATGTGCAGCCAATCAATGGGTTTCTCTCAATCAGTGTTGCATGCTGGGTAAGTGGTTATATACTCAAGGGCATTGCAAATTGCTCAGTTCGGGACCAGCCGTGGATTAGTCCAGGTTGGGTTGCTGTCCAGCCTGCCCCCCAGGCTAGGCCTGACGCCTGGAGGTGGGGATGCTGGAGTGCAGGAAGTGTTTCGCTAGGCCTCAAGTATGGAGAATGCATGTGCTTTTGTTAGAGGAGAAGAACCAGGAAAGCTTATGGCTGCTGGAGATGCCTGGAACATAGTGGACCTCAGGAACAAGTCTTGTGTCTCTCCTGCTGAGGATCTGTGCTCATCGGCTGCTAAATTTTCTATTCAACTGTGCTACCATTAGATCTACCCTAACATGCTAATAAGAGGCTGGTGAGTCTGGAGCCTATGTCTGTACTATCTGGGATGTCTAGAACAGGGCTCAAAATTTCCGCTCGCCTGCTCGCATTTGGCGAGTGGAAATGCAGTGCAGGTGAGTGGAAATTCCTGTCAGACTTGCGGTCTCAGACCGAAAGGTCTCCCTTCCTTTTGGCCTGAGCTCTTCAGTGAGCTCCGGGTCGAAAACGAAGTGATTAGTAAGGTCTGCAGACCTTACTAATCACACTAGATCACTAGATCACCAGGGATCTGCCTGCTCGCCTCGAAAGACATGCAGGTGAGGGGGCTTCCTTGTATTATTTTACATTGTGGGGGCAGGGAACAAGGGGAGGGGATTATGTTATGTGTGAGGGGCAGGGAACAGGGGGGATTATTATGTTATGTGTGGGGGGCAGGGAACAGGGCGGGATTATTATGTTATGTGTGGGGGGCAGGGAACAGGGCGGGATTATTATGTTATGTGTGGGGGGCAGGGAACAGGGCGGGATTATTATGTTATGTGTGGGGGGCAGGGAACAGGGCGGGATTATTATGTTATGTGTGGGGGGCAGGGAACAGGGCGGGATTATTATGTTATGTGTGGGGTGCAGGGAACGGGGGGATTATTATGTTATGTGTGGGGGGCAGAGAACAGGGGGGTGTATTATTTTATATGTGGGGGCAGGGAGCTTTATGGTAATATTGTTAAAGTTGTTAATATTTATTCTTGTAACTTTATTCAGCATAAAACATGTAACAGTCTCATTGATAAGATTATTTCAGAGGGTGTGTTTAGGGGGCAGAGTTAAGGCCGTGGGAGGGTAGGGGTTAGGTGGGCAACTGGTGGCAAGTAACTCTAAAGGCCTGGCTAGTAGCTCAGGACTTGAAATTTTGACCCCTGGTCCAGAAGCCCTATAGCCTCTCTCCCCAGTGTGAAAAAGTACATTAAATCATATATTAATGAATACAACACTGCAATTTATTTGTCTTTATACAGTATCTGCCAGGAGTTTAGCTTTTAACTTTGAGAAACAATTCTTAAACCTGTGCACATGATTGCTATTTGTTTTTTTTTAGTTTTACGAGTGGGGCTTGGGTGGGACACCTAAAATATATTTCCACTTTTGTAGTCAAATTTGAAAAAACCTCACTATATGTCTGTTATGTGTTCCTATTCCCAAGGCATGCCTAAAAATACGTTCCAAAAATATTTATTTTCTTTTAGATGTCTTTTTAGTCTTCTAGTTGAGTTTTCTTTTAGATGTCTATGTGTAGCATACCTTTGTAAGCTTTTCTCTCAATTTCAAAGTGACTGAAAACTCTGGCTGTCCTCATGGAAAGACTGCATACACTCTCTTAGCTTCCCCTCTTACACACTTACAAAATAACGCACCTGAACCATTTTGTAAATAATTTTTTATACTCCAGTGACTAACTGTGCAGAAAATTATGTTGGTCTATTGGTTAGGTATGGAATACTATTATAGGGTATGTAAACTAGTATTTGCCTACTTTTGGTCTGTTAAATATACAATTTAAATGTTTTAATTTGATGATTCTAAAAAGAAAATATGAACCTGTCAGAAATCTATTGAGATTACACATTCCTGTGCACTCTGCAGTATTATCTCAAGCAATGTTTTAGCCCTTATAAATTAACCTATGCTAACTACATAGGTTAACCCTTATGCTTCGGAGATGAGGAAAGGGGAAGGTGTTTTGCATTCTTAACACTCTTCCTGTCCTAGGATGATAACTATGCTCATCTGTAGATACAGTACAGGAAATGTGTTACTGGCAGGATCACCAAATAAAAAAAGATAACAAATAATGCAGCCATCACATCTAAGGACTAGTGAGCTGCAATAAGTGATATTTTTCTCTTGCGTTCAGAAACACTTCAAAGAGCTCTGGGATGAAACATGCAGATGTATAAACCATTTATAACTATATTATAACTAGTTAAATTTTAATGAGGAGACCAGAATTTACCAAAACAAAATTCTACTTTAATACTTTAATGTACAGCACTGCCTTCTGAAAATGGAAGGTATTTATGGTACATGATGTCACAACTACCAAATACACAAAGTGTTATTGTTATATAAGTATACATACCAAATATGTAAAAGTGTTTATTGTTCATTCAAAGAAAGTAGGTGCAGCCACGTATTGTCTGTAAAAGAGAAATAAATCCCTTGTTTCTTCATGTGGGGTGGGTGCTATGCAATGTTTCAAAAAATAGAAATACCGAAACAGCAGAAAATATATCCAGTAGATTTAATTAGTTTATATTTTCCTTAGGGGTTATAATAAATGTACGAAATGCAATCTGGAAATTCCCAGTTGCAATGTAATAAAATAGAACAAAATGTCAGAGATTTATTTTTTCATACTAAATTGCTAAATAGAAGGGGGAAAGTAAACGTTCCTTGAAATACCTATCGTTTAAATTAATGAATTCTTAACTGGTGATTGCTAAAGCAATGCAAATAATAAATATAATTACATTATATAAAACATTGTATAATAGCAACTATATAAAAAACTTTATGATTTTTATTTTTTTTTGCACCAGAATATCATAATCCCTTTATAAAATTAGACAAACAGTAGCCTATCAGTGAAAGAATGAGGAAAACAACTAGCCAGAAATAGCTGAATCCTCTAAAATGTATCCCAAAGCACAACCTAAAAGCATATTGGTATGCTTATTGATGGATGGATTGTGGTTAATAAGTAAATCCTATTCTATCCTGTAACTGGCAGGGCATTAACTAGTGGAATATGGCTAGAGGAAGACATTCATTTCTATTGTGATGTCTCCTTTGTACTTTACAGAGAATGAAGACACCTTTTTAAGATAGCATTTAAGGAAAGGAATAAAACATTATTCTCAGATTTTTTTCTGGAAATTAGCCAGCCTGGGAACCCGTGATGTAGTCAATAAGATGTTTCCCTTTCCCAGTATGATCATTATTAACTGTTTTCTCTTAGCTCTCTGTAGCATTCCTCCTATGTGTTCAGGTTAGGGTCTGGATCATTGATGCCCTGAGCTCACAGGAAATAGGTTGAATGACGTTAGGCTGAAATTGGACTTTTATCTATGAAAGTGATGTAAAATTGCACCAACAGTGTTTATATTGTAGGAAATGCTTTTTTTCACATATAGCTATCTATATTTTATCCTTATGCATGGGTAATTATTTTATTCAGATTAATGTCGTATTCTTGTAATATAAAAATCACTAGTTTGCATGATCATCAGATTCTCATACATGGTTGTTTAAAGAATAATAGCCACTCAAAGGAAAGTTGATGAAGTTCACTGTAAGATGAAGCACATACTAATAGTTACATTAAAAGGGTCAGTCCACCCATAGGTGATATTTCACCTTCTATACTAGTACTTCTATACTTTACCACACATATTTTCCTCCTTAATTCTATGCTGCCTTAATTAAAAGACTTTTTAGTGTTCTTCATTTGTTGCCATACGTCATGTGGCATGTTCTATAATATTAAATAAATAATTAGGGTCTGGATCATTGATGCCCTGAGCTCACAGGAAATAGGTTGAATGACGTTAGGCTGAAATTGGACTTTTATCTATGAAAGTGATGTAAAATTGCACCAACAGTGTTTATATTGTAGGAAATGCTTTTTTTCACATATAGCTATCTATATTTTATCCTTATGCATGGGTAATTATTTTATTCAGATTAATGTCGTATTCTTGTAATATAAAAATCACTAGTTTGCATGATCATCAGATTCTCATACATGGTTGTTTAAAGAATAATAGCCACTCAAAGGAAAGTTGATGAAGTTCACTGTAAGATGAAGCACATACTAATAGTTACATTAAAAGGGTCAGTCCACCCATAGGTGATATTTCACCTTCTATACTAGTACTTCTATACTTTACCACACATATTTTCCTCCTTAATTCTATGCTGCCTTAATTAAAAGACTTTTTAGTGTTCTTCATTTGTTGCCATACGTCATGTGGCATGTTCTATAATATTAAATAAATAAATAAAAAGATCTAGCAGGAAGTATGACCCCCTTATAGTGGCCGATGCAAACAACTCAAACAAACAAATAAACTCAAGTACAGGTATCTTAGCAATAGAATTCATCATTGATACAAAACATTGTTATGTGATTGAACTTTTTAGCCTCTAACATAAACTGAAATGTCAGTTCAGTACACCTATCTTGGATTTAGCTTGCGCTCTGTACAAAACAAATCAATGGCACAGATCACGACAGCCATTAGCCCTAGTCAAATTTAAATATATGAAAACCTTAGATATTCTCTAACAGCACAGTCTTTATTGTTATTTCCTAAATACATTTTGCTTAGTTATTATAACTGTATACAATTTAATAAAAAAAAAACATTACATTGTAGTACATGGAATAATTAATTAATGTGTAATTCTATGTACATAGCTTGTGCAGATGCCAAGTTACATTATCTACATACGTTATTAATTTTCATATGCCAATATTTTGACTGTAATGGCTTGTAAGAGCTCTGTTTCAGAAATGCAGTAACCGTCATCAGTGTTGTTAATGTTGCTGTGGTACCATACTACATCTGAAAACACTTTACCTCTTTACTTTTATATACTGTGGTCATACATTTATTTTGTGCAATGGAAGTTAAAGGATAAGTGTACATTAAGTACTTATCCATCATTCTTTCTTGTCTCTGCAGCCTTCATAAAAAAGTTAATTGCTAGACATGTAAACCGGCAAAAAATTTTTTTAATTTAGTTTTGTTTCAGATGTTTCATTATTTCGTTTTTCAGGAATTGTGTCTGAAAGTCAATTTGTTTCGGAATTTGGATTCGGATTAATCCGAATGTTTTGTAAATTGTTGATGAGTTAAATGATCATTATGAATGAGAATTTGTTGCAGAAAAGTGACATTAAATGTTTACTTTGTTTCATTTTAACTTTTGACAGTCCACCGGAACAATTAAACATGTTGTCCCCTTACAATTCATACCAGACCCTTTAGGTGTGAGAAATTTTAAGGGGGACCCCAATGCCAAAAAAGTGGGGTCCCCCTAAAATCCCATACCAGACACTTAATCCAGACAGTGGCATGGCAGGAAAGGGGAGGACGAGCGAGCGCTGCCCCCCCAGCATAATACCAGGCCACATGCCCTCAGCATTGGGAGGGGGCTTTTCCGGGGGGACCTCTGGAAAAGCACCTTGTCCCCATACTAGTGAGGACAGAGGCCTCTTCACCACAACCCTGGCCTGGTGGTTGTGGAGGAATGTGGACAGGGGGACTCATCTGCATCTGGGTACCCCTTTCATAAAGGGGGAACCCAGATGCCACCCCCCTTGTGAATGAGTAAAGGGTAGTTGTTACCTCTCATTCATTAATGAGTTACTATTGGCTATTTTAGATTGTGATAGCCAATAGCAGGCTAGTTATTGCTCCACCCCCTGTCTGATGTCAATCAGCAGAGGAGCAGACCTGAGAGAGAAAGTTCTCTCTCAGGTCTGTTCCTCTGCTGATTGACATCAGGCAGTGGGCAGAGCAATAGCCAGCCTGCTATTGGCTATTTCAATTTAAAGTAGTCAATAGCAGAATGGCTATTGCTCCAGCAGAGGAGCAGACCTGAGAGAGAATGTTCTCTCTCAGGTCCGCTCCTTTGTGATTGACATCAGGCAGTGGGTGGGTGCATTAGCCAGCCTGCTTTGGCTATTTCAATGTGAAATAGCCAATAGCAGGCTTTGTTTATTTCTGCCCACTGACCAATGTAAACATTCGGTTGGGCAGCAAGCGGCAGGTGTTTGTTTTTTTGGGTCGGCAGGCGTCTGATGACGGGATCGAAGCCAGATGGACATTGTAATATTTTTTTAAAATAAAGAAACTCAAAAACTGGTGTTAATTTTTTTGTTCAATTAAATGGGTTTTTTTGCTAAGGAGTTGTGTGTTTGTTTACATTTTATTTAACTCTTTGGTGAATGAGTAGGGGTACAACTACGCTCGCTCATCCACCCCCCTTTCCTGACCTACCAGGCTGCTGCCCTGATCTGGTATGGTATGGGATTTTGGGGGGGCACATACTGTTTTTTGGAGGGACATTGGGGGTCCCCCTTTACATTCCTACCAGGCCTAAAGGGTCTGGCATGATTTTGGGGGACCCCACTCTGTTTTTTTTACTGTTTTTACTGCTGTTGACTGTTTAACACTTTTGTGTATTCTGTGACTGCTTTCAGATTCTTTGTTTATGTTCGGGATGTGAGTTTTGGAATGTCAGCAAAGAATGAGATAGTTGTTACAGAATAACATACAGATCTCAGCTTCTTTGTAACAATAGTTTGATACTTTTTTGACATTCAGGATACGAGTCCAGAATGTCAGCAAAGAGCAGAGAAACCAGAGAGCTGTAAATGACACAGAACTCTACCACTTCTTTATTTCGTTCTGAATGAATTTTGGATGTATCACAATATAATACCCAATTGTTTTGGCAAAAAATAACACATGGGGGGGGTCACATTGAGTAAATCCATAGGTGACAATTTAAAAACTGTTATGCTCATCAGTTTAGAGTTAACAGTGAATTATGAAATTACTGTTCTTTCTCTGACATTTGCAATGAATATCCAACACGTGTGACAATATTATTGTCCACCTACACATGCTTGTCCTATGCGCGTGTTTATTCATATGCAAATTACAGAGTTAGTTTTATTTTTTTTTAACACTTTGTCATTTGTTTTCAGTTAACTTTACTGCTATCACAAAGGGGCTAATAAGCTCCTATATGGTATGCATTTGGAGGTGACAAGTTCTCTTTATGGAGACATCTGGGGTGTATCTTGAGTTTGACACATCATCCTTGTGGAAGTATTGTGTTTTTTTTAAATAGGATTTCTATTAGCATTCTAAATGTGAAAAAACTATGGATTATTAATCAACAAATTCATGAACAATATAAGTAAAACACATATTTTCTTTTTGGTTTAAAATATTTGGGGGAAGGATTACAACCTATGTTAGGTTTTTGCTGTTAATATTTGGAAGTGGAAAGGGAGCACTGGGCCCGTGTGATTACTGTATTGGTGTATATCATCCAATAGTGGTCAAGTTTTGTGAATTTGTGTAATCTGGCTAAAGGATAGGCAGCTATCACTGGCCTAGGGGCACCACAGTATCCCTGGCTTAACAGTGAACATAGCAGATCTAGAAATGTATGCCCCACAACAATCAAAATTGTCCAGGTACAACTTTATTCTACTAGATTCAGGGGGCAATTAAATAGAATAGCCATCATGTTACGGGGTCCTAAACTCACCCCCTTCATCAGGCATAAGGCAAACACAAAGGGACATAATAAATATATAATAAATGAATGCCATAAAATAAAAGCTTACTGGATACATAAACAATGTAGAATGAGTTTGCTTTCAGAATGTGCCAGTGTCTATCCAGTACCTTCTTAATCACTTGATGTTGGGGTAAATTGGGGTAAATTGAGTAGAGTTAGTATTTTTTCTTTAAGATGGTGGTAGACAATTGACTTGCGTAAAATGTTTGGCTCTTTGGTAAGCTCCTTTTACTAGATCACTTGAATAATGTTTGGGTTGAAAATAGTTCTTGAGGACTTGAGCTTGCCTGTCAAAGTGTATTTCATAGAATATCAGTCTTTTGAATTGACTGATAGGTGCATGTTCAGCCAAGGTTTGTAGCGGAAACGTTTAAAGTCTAGATAGTTATTGTTATCAACTTTCATGAAGAAATTTTTGGAGACTTTACTGTCTATTTTGCCCTCCAATGTCACGTCCAGATATTCAATGGTAGTGGGATGGATATTGCTTATGAATAAAATTCCCCATGTGTTCCAATTCAGGTATTGGAAGAAATCTGGGAAGATTAAGGATTCTACCTCCCATACTAGAATCAGGTCATCTATATCTCCTTTATAGAATGCCATGTTTTGTTGAATGGATTATTCAGAGTGAGAACGTAATTGTGTTCAAAGACTTCCAGGTATAAATTAGCGTAACTTGGTGCAAAGCATGTTCCCATTGCTGTTCCATGTATTTAAAGATAGAAAATGTGTACAAAAGTGAAGTAGTTATGAGTAAGGATGAATTTGATGCATTTCAGTAAAAATGTGATTTGTCTAGATGGCACCAGGAGTTCTGTATGAAAGTAGTATCCAAATGCATTCAAGCCCATCTCATGTGGGATATTTGAATATATGGAGGATAAATTCAGTGTTACCCAATGTGTCTGGCTGGGCCAGTTGATGTTGGTGAGGTTATTAAGGAGGTCAGTGGTATCTCTAAGGTAGGTTGCGAGATGTTTTACAAATCTTTTTAGGTGATAATCAATTAACTGTGACAGGTTTGAGGTCAGTGAATTTATTCCTGATATGATGGGTCTTCCATGAGGGTGGGATAGTGATGTATGCACCTTCAATACTGTAAGAGATAGAACAAGGGAACACTTGGGTTTTTCATTAAAATTAACTCATTCTTTTTATCCTTTGAAATGAGGTTGTACATGAATTCCCTGGTGAAGATATCAGTTGGGTCTGTGTCTAAATCCTTATAGCAAATTTTGTTCTCCAGGATCCTTCTTACTTCTTGGATATAGACTGCTTGATTTGGATAACGACACCCCCACTTTTATTTGGAATTTTTTATGATATTTAAATTTCCTTTGAGGCTCCTTAGTGCTTTTTTTCTCCTTTATTTTCAGTTTGGGTGGGGAAGGGGGGTAAGTAGTTAAAATCTTTTTGTGCTAGTGTTTGGAACATCATGATGTAGATCCCTTTATATTGTACTAGGTTGGATGTAAGCCATGGCTTGAACTCTGTGGCTACACAGCCTTGGGGCAGATCTTCCTCAAGGTAGGATGTTGAATTGTCTAATTAAATGGGGACTATATTAGCTGGATCTAGTACAGTCTTTTGTTTCTTGTTGGCATGGTATCATTGGAGCTTTAGTCTCCTCACGAACTTCTGGAAGTCCATAAAAAGGTCAAATAAATTCATTTTTGAGGGGGAGCAGAAATTTAGATCTTTTTTCAAGAGAGGTTCTTCATTTTCTTTAAAGGGGTTCTAAACCCTCCATTTTTTTTGCCTATATCTACTGCTAGCAAGCAGTAGATAAAGGCAAACATTTTTTAAAAAAAAACATCTTTAACAGCGGTTTAAACTTACCTCGTTATCGCTGCGCGCTCCCGCGCCGAGAATCAGGAACTGCTCGTGCGGTTGCAAAGGATCTTGGGGCGGGCGCATGCGCAGTTCGGATTTTCGGCCGGAAGATGAGCAGAGATGCAAGGTAAGTCTATGGACGCGTGCACCTGTATGCAGATACCGCTGGATCGGAGAGCCGCCGCACCGCTAGAGGGACAGATGAAAACATCAGGAATGAAGAAGATCGGAATAAGAGACATCATTTAAGGTAAGTGCTAACATTAACATGGGGGAAGGAAACATTTTTTTGACTTTAATGTCACTTTAAATGTATGTGATGACCAATTGAAGATTTTTACTGATTCTTTGCTTTTTTGGGGGTTCAGGCCAGGCCTTTTCCCTCTTTGTTCCTACTCTGCATCTTCTTTTTCTTTCAGGATAGAGTGTTTTGGGTGTAGATTCATCATCGTGGAATTGAAAGGTAGATCTAAAAAATGGGCAGGAGAATTTGTTGATTGAGATATATCTGTGGGAGAGTCTGGGGGTGCTCTTAGGACTAGAAGGAATCTTGGAAGTGGCCATTGCAGGTGGTAATCCAGCTAAGGGTTTCTTTGCTTTGCTTTCCTTGTTCAACTAATGAATGTTGATGGATGATGTAGATGGTGTGTAATTATGTCCTAGGATTCGATTCTTCATGGGTGGAAGGCAAAATCCACTGTTAGTGAAGGTTCTGGTGGGGGGAGTGTCATTATACTTGTTTCTTGCCAGTAATCTTGATGTAGATCCACTCTGTTGATGATAATGTTGCTTTTTTGTTTGTTGACAGTGGTGTCTTTCTGATGGTAGACTGTATTGGTTTTGACTCCTATTTCCTTCAGTATAGTCCAGGTAGCAGTTTTAATTTTTGTTCTCAGTGTTCTCCAGGTTTTTCTTTACTCCCATGGTCTCGTCTTTCCTTTAGTGATATCTTGGGGTTGATTTACTAACCTTATAAACACACCACGAACATGTATACACATCTGTAGTGTGCTCCCTCCCAGCATGATCTATGGGTGGAATCTAAACACCTTTGTAGTGTGTACACACCCAGCAGGTGTGTTGTGCAAAGCCAAGCATGAATTGCAAGGTGATGTTGTGTAAATTAGCACTATGTTGTGTTGCTTGCGTTGATGAATGCAGGAATGTAAATGCATGAGCTAACCATTTTTGTCTAAACTGTGAAGCAGCATTATATATGCATCATGTGCATGATTTTTCCATATATGGCATTAGTGGAAATATGCTTTTAGAGACTTTTTGGTTGATAAATACGTTTTGCTGTGTGAAAATCACATGCACCTGGTGCGTGCGTGTGTTTAGGTTAGTAAATCACCCCCTTGTCTTTTGGGTTTTTCATTAAAATTAACTCATTCTTTTTATCCTTTGAAATGAGGTTGTACATGAATTCCCTGGTGAAGATATCAGTTGGGTCTGTGTCTAAATCCTTATAGCAAATTTTGTTCTCCAGGATCCTTCTTACTTCTTGGATATAGACTGCTTGATTTGGATAACGACACCCCCACTTTTATTTGGAATTTTTTATGATATTTAAATTTCCTTTGAGGCTCCTTAGTGCTTTTTTTCTCCTTTATTTTCAGTTTGGGTGGGGAAGGGGGGTAAGTAGTTAAAATCTTTTTGTGCTAGTGTTTGGAACATCATGATGTAGATCCCTTTATATTGTACTAGGTTGGATGTAAGCCATGGCTTGAACTCTGTGGCTACACAGCCTTGGGGCAGATCTTCCTCAAGGTAGGATGTTGAATTGTCTAATTAAATGGGGACTATATTAGCTGGATCTAGTACAGTCTTTTGTTTCTTGTTGGCATGGTATCATTGGAGCTTTAGTCTCCTCACGAACTTCTGGAAGTCCATAAAAAGGTCAAATAAATTCATTTTTGAGGGGGAGCAGAAATTTAGATCTTTTTTCAAGAGAGGTTCTTCATTTTCTTTAAAGGGGTTCTAAACCCTCCATTTTTTTTGCCTATATCTACTGCTAGCAAGCAGTAGATAAAGGCAAACATTTTTTAAAAAAAAACATCTTTAACAGCGGTTTAAACTTACCTCGTTATCGCTGCGCGCTCCCGCGCCGAGAATCAGGAACTGCTCGTGCGGTTGCAAAGGATCTTGGGGCGGGCGCATGCGCAGTTCGGATTTTCGGCCGGAAGATGAGCAGAGATGCAAGGTAAGTCTATGGACGCGTGCACCTGTATGCAGATACCGCTGGATCGGAGAGCCGCCGCACCGCTAGAGGGACAGATGAAAACATCAGGAATGAAGAAGATCGGAATAAGAGACATCATTTAAGGTAAGTGCTAACATTAACATGGGGGAAGGAAACATTTTTTTGACTTTAATGTCACTTTAAATGTATGTGATGACCAATTGAAGATTTTTACTGATTCTTTGCTTTTTTGGGGGTTCAGGCCAGGCCTTTTCCCTCTTTGTTCCTACTCTGCATCTTCTTTTTCTTTCAGGATAGAGTGTTTTGGGTGTAGATTCATCATCGTGGAATTGAAAGGTAGATCTAAAAAATGGGCAGGAGAATTTGTTGATTGAGATATATCTGTGGGAGAGTCTGGGGGTGCTCTTAGGACTAGAAGGAATCTTGGAAGTGGCCATTGCAGGTGGTAATCCAGCTAAGGGTTTCTTTGCTTTGCTTTCCTTGTTCAACTAATGAATGTTGATGGATGATGTAGATGGTGTGTAATTATGTCCTAGGATTCGATTCTTCATGGGTGGAAGGCAAAATCCACTGTTAGTGAAGGTTCTGGTGGGGGGAGTGTCATTATACTTGTTTCTTGCCAGTAATCTTGATGTAGATCCACTCTGTTGATGATAATGTTGCTTTTTTGTTTGTTGACAGTGGTGTCTTTCTGATGGTAGACTGTATTGGTTTTGACTCCTATTTCCTTCAGTATAGTCCAGGTAGCAGTTTTAATTTTTGTTCTCAGTGTTCTCCAGGTTTTTCTTTACTCCCATGGTCTCGTCTTTCCTTTAGTGATATCTTGGGGTTGATTTACTAACCTTATAAACACACCACGAACATGTATACACATCTGTAGTGTGCTCCCTCCCAGCATGATCTATGGGTGGAATCTAAACACCTTTGTAGTGTGTACACACCCAGCAGGTGTGTTGTGCAAAGCCAAGCATGAATTGCAAGGTGATGTTGTGTAAATTAGCACTATGTTGTGTTGCTTGCGTTGATGAATGCAGGAATGTAAATGCATGAGCTAACCATTTTTGTCTAAACTGTGAAGCAGCATTATATATGCATCATGTGCATGATTTTTCCATATATGGCATTAGTGGAAATATGCTTTTAGAGACTTTTTGGTTGATAAATACGTTTTGCTGTGTGAAAATCACATGCACCTGGTGCGTGCGTGTGTTTAGGTTAGTAAATCACCCCCTTGTCTGTCTCTTTAGAGTTTACCTAGTTTTATATTGAAATTTCCCTTCTCAAATGTGCAAAGCTTTCTCGAGAATTATCTAACATTTTATCAGAGAATAGATGTATATTCGGAAATAATTCCTCTTTTGCTCTCATAATAACCAGGTTTTATTGAGTTAATAAGTTAATACTACTCAATTGTCCCCTGACCCTAGTGGAATAAAGTTGTATGTAGACTATTTAATAACAAATGTTAAAAAAATTACACAGTGGCATAGTGGTTAGCACTTCTACCTTACAGCACTGGGAGTACCCAGTTTAAATCCCTGACAGGATACTATCTACAAGGAGTTGTCCTCCCTGTGCATGCATGGGTTTCCTCTGGGTTCTATGGTTTCTTCCCACACTCCAAAGGGATGTGGAAGGTTAGTTGGCTCCTTTCTAAAAGTGATCCAGTATGTATGCATGTGAGATAGGGACCTTAGATTGTAAACTCCTTAAGGGCAGGGACTGATGTGAATGTGTGCTTTGTAAATTGTCAGCGCTATCATAATACCAATAATAATAATTACTACATCTACCAAGTTCTTACTATTCTCAGTATACCCAATGGGAAGTTTCTCCTTCATGTCTTGTCCCAGAGAAATCTCAGCAAAAGCCGAGGAAGTCTCACCTTTGAGATTTTTCACCTGAGCAAGTGGGCCATTGAAAAATTTCACATCTACTCCTGTTCTGATGACAAGCATAACATCTTGCATTTCCCTCTATATACAATTAAAATGTATTTTGGCTAGGCTTTACTACATTTTGATCATTTGAAATGATGAAAATTAAGATATGCAAAATCGTGCATGACAACATATCTTATAAACCTTATGTTTATTGTCAAACTACCATTATGTTCCTATTTTTTTTTTTATCATATGGGAATACATAATATACCTAACTGTGCTTGGCAACATGCCTTATAAACCTTTACAATCTGACATATTTATTGTCGTACTACAATTATGTTCCTAAAATTTTTCATCATATAGGAATTCCTAATATTTGTAGTGTAATAATTGCTGCATGGGTATAGGGCTATAGGTCCCTTACTTAGTATATGTGTTTGTTAAGAGTTTTTTGGATGCATTGTGTATATTGATTGCTGTATTTATTAATTTTTTTTTACATTTCCTTCTGCTATTTTCATTCATTACTGACACAAGGGACTCATAAGCCAACTATGTGGCAGAATACATGGGCTCTAAATAGATTTAAAAAAAATTAAAGGGACAATAGAGTGATCAGATTACCAGGAGGTCAACGTTTTACTCTCAGGAAGGGTGAACTTCACCCCTGCCAGGCAGCAATGTGTTTGCCAGTCTCCCACACAGCATTGCTCTTTGTTGTCAGTACCATCAGGATGCTGATGTAGTCTAGCAACCTTATGTGCTCTGGAGGTTCTGGTGTAGTGACCATCAGCTTACATTTTGAAAACAACATACAGCTTCCATAAGAGATAATGATCCCATGTGCTGCAAATAATCATGTACCATATCTAACAGTTATAATGGCAGGGATAAGGTTAAAAAATGGTAGACATTGTTTGTGGGAAAACTTGACTGAAAAACACTTATACTTGAAAACGATAATTGTTTCAGGTAGAAAGGGGAAGATTGTTTTAGTCTTTCAGATACTTTTTAAAAAAGAAGTAAAACATTTTTATTTGGGGCTTCATGTATCAATGTGGCTGGAAAATTGCTATTTGCATTACTCCACAACCATCAATTAAAATCAAAGTTTGATTCTCTCCCTAAAAATTTTTTTATTGCAGGTTTGAATCTGATTAGCTGTGTTCGAGTTGCATAAATGAGATGCATTGATAAATAAGTCTCATTGGTTTTATACAGTGTGTATTTAAAATGTAGTATTAGTGAGGTTACACCTAAAAATATGGTTATAGATGGAAACAATCTATGCAGATCTAGCTTCAAATTTGGATCGCAGATCAAACTCATTTTTAAAGAATAACTCATTTTTATGTCTGACATAGCCAGATCTTTGTCTGTAGCCATCAGGAATACATTTGTTAGCAGATGCCGTAGGCAAACGCAATTGCTTTTTTTAATTGTTGCTGCGCCTGCTAGAAATGAACATATTTCAGCCCACTTATCAGAAGAAAATGAAGGCAAATTCACTGTGAGATTTTAGACCCCTATCACAACTATCAGTGGTTGGTAAGCAGGGACTTTTCTGCAAATTCCATTATTGATCTGTCATCTATTTCATACTGGAATCAGCGTGGATGCAGTTTATGAGACCTACATTCATCTCTTGCTGAGCAGAATTGTTCACAGCAAGAAATTAATGTAGGTCTCATAAATAATTATTTGTTCCTTACCCTTGTATGCAAAATGACAGTGTGTGCTGCTGCCATCAAAGTAATTGTGTGACATGCATGACTTTAATACTGTAGGAGGTTGGTTGTTCCCTAATGAACTGAACTAATCCCACCAATAATGGCAGTGCCCAATTATTAAGAAAACTTTGATAGCATCGCTTTCTGCCTGTGTTTTAGTTACTTCTGAGCCAAGTTGCCGACAGCATGATAACCAATGTCAATAATGGTTATGCTTTAGACTGATGTAGACTGTCACTTTTCTTCATTAGCTGTATATCATGCACTTGAAGTTTAATCTTGCAAAGAAAAACCATGGGGATGATTTACTACAGTACTACTCTTCAGTGTGTGTTCATTTCAAATATCAAATTAGGTTCTTGGGAAAATGTATTTTTTGTTTTTAACTGCCCCCTCCGAGCCTAACTATTTGAAGTGAATACAGGTTAGATTGAACATTTCTAATCAATCAACTAACTTTAATTAATATTTTATTTCAGTTTAGTACCATTAATCCGTGTCTATTGCCTATTAAATGGTAGATAAATGCAATTATATATGAAAGTGTATGTTCACATTGTGTATTTGTTTATAAAATATTTAATTTTTTTTAATTTTTTGCTTGTAGATGCCATGTCTAATACTACCTTTAGGGATGTCCAGATACCAGTTGAGATACCAGTGCCGATACTTGGCATTTTCATGAGAACTACCAGGGTTGCAGCGGTTGCAGCTGGGACCCAGCTCTAGTGCTCCATCACTGTCCTGAAATCATTATTCTGTATTGTTTTAGAAAAACTGTCACATGACAATAAACAAAAAGGTGTCAGTAATTGTATCTGTGAATACGTGGACAAGTATCAGTACTTGCACTTGCAAAAATGGTATCAGTGCATCCCTTATAAATATTTATAAAAACAAAATCATATATTAAAACAGGGATTCACAAATCCCAGGAGCTCCGTATGCTCCTTAAAAATGACAGCTGCCTCCTAACTTTTGAATTTTACTCTAGTCAAGTCTAGTCGTGGAACTGGAAAAGTATCTGTACTTGTACTTATACTTGTACCGAGTACGTACTTGGTATCTGAACATCCCTAGTTACCTTATTCTAGTGCAAAAAATACTTAACACTATAGCCTCTGAGTATGTTTGTAAAACTGTTAGCAGTGGTCTCTGTTTGTTGTTCTCAGTGATGTCCTTTATTTTACACTTTCTCACTTTCTCAATAGTATATGCATCACTGTGAACACCTCTTCAAGCTAAAGTTCATTTGTTATAGCAACTTCTTTTGAAACATAGTGTATTATTTGAAATACCTTAGTTTTCAGATCCTGGAGAGCGATGCTGTTAGTTTTCATTGCAGAGCTCCATGGACATACAATAACCATTCATGCTAACCCTAACAATAGCTGTTACACTATCTCTCCCTAAAACCTTAACAGCAACCACCCTTAAAGCACAGTTCCAGAAAACTTTTTTTAGCAATAGATTTGGGATGGGTTACTAATGAAGTGAGCATAACTCTCCAACAGGGGCTTAGACAATAAGGAAACATAAGTAGAGAGTGGAAATATTGCCACCTTCTGGTTGTTAACCAGAAAGCATATAGGTGACACACTGGACCAACTGATGGGTGAGAAATTGGTTAGGAATAAAGATCCTATAGGCATCTCTCTGTCAGCCAGGGTATCCCTAAGGTTCCCTGGAGTGTTCATAATAGTATATAAAAGGATAAGAGCACCACAAGTTTATGTCAAGTCCAGTAAAAGTTTATTTATGTTAACAACAGGTCTAAGAATTTAGCCAACATATTTTTGGGACTCACAACTCCCCCTTTATCAGGGCTTGTATGCTGGAAGCTATTTACATATACTGGGCAGCGTCCGTTATAAAATGAGAAGTACGGGGATCACATATAGTCAGTCTGATGACTGCAAAAGCTTGCAAATTAGCCTTTAAAAAAGCTAGAAAAACATAACAAGATTCCTCTCCCATAGGCTTCAATGGGGATTAGCGCTATTTTTGTTGTTTTTACAATTCCCACCAGTTTGTTTGAACATTGCCAGGTTCCTCATAACTACTGACCTAGTATGTAGAGTCCATATTGTGTTTTTTATTTTTGTACATATACCTCAGGGTTTCACAATTTTTTCATTTGGATAATGGCCACATTAGTATGATTGTCTGTGTATAATAAGTACAAAACAAATTATATTTGAATCTTACATGAAAAATGTGTGACTCTTGAGTACAAATTGTATAAATCTTGGGTAAAAACATTTATAAATAGACCTCATAGTGTTTTTGTGTATATTTGCTTTCTTATGTTAACACCTAAAACTAAAATGCTAACAATACCTTTTTCTGTCAGGGCAATATGACATTTTAAATAATAATAATAATCTTATTGTAAAGGATAAAATATAAAAAGCCTGCACAGAGCCAAAGCTCAACTTTACATACATAACTCAATAAGTTAGAGGAGTGACCCTTGTCTATCTGTCCTTTGCCGATCCATAAAGACTTTTGAGAGAGCATCTGGAAGCAAACTGCTTCTGTTGTGCTTTTCCTTTTGAAAACCCAAATTGCTCTTTTACATTTATTTGTAAAAGTACAATTTTATATTAAATCAGTTAAAAAATGTATGCACCTACAAATGTTAAATTGGATTTGACTCATGACTATTAAAATGTCCCTTTAAGGCAACGATGAATACGCAGAGAGATCACTGTTGGCAGTGTTTGTGCAACCACTGGTTGCCACAATATCTCACACTGTTTAAAGATATTGCTAGTATAATATAACACTCAAAAATAAGGAGTCATGTGTACCTGGGTGTGTATTTCCAAATACTGTACATAAATATAGCAGGAAAAGGAACAGAGGCTTCACTAAATATTGCATTTATACAGCCCCGATACACTGACAGGCATCTTTACAAATACTGAACCTAAATATATAAGAAAGACCATTTATTGATTTAAAAAAAACCCATATACAAACAAATGAGCTCAAACTCCCCATTAAAAAGCATAAAAACCCTGTCATACGCTCACAAGGCCACTATTTACATGGTATAGAACACATATGGCCACATAAAAATATTTGTCTATAAATGT
The DNA here is from genome assembly GCF_000935625.1 of Nanorana parkeri. Lineage (NCBI taxonomy): Eukaryota > Metazoa > Chordata > Amphibia > Anura > Dicroglossidae > Nanorana > Nanorana parkeri. The sequence continues at coordinate 1,019,215 of NW_017306517.1, read as the reverse complement.
CCAAAAGGTGGCTGTGTGGACACCTGGAGGCGATGTGCTTACTAATTGCTGCTGGTACTTTGCTTACCTTGATTATTGGTAAGGAAACCACGATTACAGCTGGGGCATTGTGGCAACTGTGGGGGTACCATGACAACTACTGGGGCAATTCCATTGCTGTTGGGGAACTGTGATAACTGCTGGGGCTCTGTAATAATTGCACTGTTGTTGTAAATAAAGAGGTACTGCCTATAATTTACCTAAAAAAGTATAATGTATTGTAACATAAGGACATAGTATACTATCAAGGTTGCTGAGCAAATCTGGTTTAAGGTCTGTAACTAATCTAAAACAGTATTGCTTATTTCCTAAACTAATACCAACCATGTCTTCCATGGGTGGTATTACAGCTAGTGCAAAATCACTAGTTGAGCAACTGTTTGCGAGTGAATATTGTTGTATAAGATGTGAGTTGTTTGTTTGGATGCCCAGATTGTAGATCTAACAAATCAACTAGCAACACGGAGTCAGCATAGATGAGGGTGAAGAAATAGATGTATAGGCTGCAGAGGTAGGAAACAAGGGGGGTGATTTACTAACCTAAACACACACACGCACTAGGTGCGTGTGATTTTTACACAGCAAAACGTATTTATTAACCAAAAAGTCTCTAAAAGCATATTTCCACTAATGCCATACATGGAAAAATCATGCACATGATGCATATATAATGCTGCTTCACAGTTTAGACAAAAATGGTTAGCTCATGCATTTACATTCCTGCATTCATCAACGCAAGCAACACAATGTAGAGCTAATTTACACAACATCACCTTGCAATTCATGCAGGGCTTTGTACAACACACCTGCTGGGTGTGTACACACTACAAAGGTGTTTAGATTCCACCAATAGATCATGCTGGGAGGGAACACACTACAGAGGTGTATACTTGTTTGTGGCGTGTTTATAAGTTTAGTAAATCAACCTCAAGGTCACAGTTAAAATATGGGGTCGGGGGGAAGCATTGGAAAGACTTGTCCAGAGTTGAAACACCCCAAAAAACATTTATGGTTGTGTGATATTGGGAATATCAGTTTGCAAGTGACATTGCTGGAGCAGAAAACCTCGTCTACTTGCCTGAGAAATGACTGTTCCAGTGAAGATCACCAAAACAGTATGCTGTTTTCTAGGTGCTCAGGTTCAATACATTGCAGATCGGGTTGAAAGGTTTCTAGGAGGGGCTAGGGAGGATCCAGCTGTCATGTTACATATCAGTACAAATGGCAAAATTAGAGGAAGATGTCCTAAAAAACATTTTATGGAATTAGGTACCACACTTAAGAAAAGTACTTTCTAAAATACCTCCTGTGCCTTGAGCCTCCCCAGACAGGCAGTGGGAGTTCACGGTTGTGAACAAGTGGCTAAGAAACTGGTGTAAAAAAGAGGGAATTGGGTTCAAGAAGAGCTGACTGCACCTATATGGAGAGGGCACAACTCTGTTGGGGGAAAAAAGGCAGAAGGTTGAAGGAGCTTTTAAAATATATTCTGAGGGACGGGATTTAAGGGGAATATAATGGATAGTGAGCAGGAGCAAAATCATATACATGAAAAATTGAAAGAGTTTTACCCAATGTGAAGCGCTCGTCAGAGGTGGGGGGGAAATGCGAGGGAGAGAAGCAGTACTTGGTGGGTAAAACGGTTAACACTTGTGGTGTGATAAGTATAAATGAGGGGGGGTGTTTGTTGTGCAGGTGTGCAGCTTCCATTTTGTTCGTTGTTGTTGTAACCTTCATCCACTTCACCTCAACCCGACGGTTACAAGCGAATGCTCACCCAGCCATAGGTGAGTACATCACTTACGCTCACACCCTGCTCTACCACATTTATTGAGCCAGGTAGTGGCGCTTCTGTCTCCAATTTTTGTTTCACTACAGCAAAAGCATATACAGGATATAGAGGGGGAGGAATGGGATGGAGGAAGGGCATAAAACAGGCAGCAGGGAAATATTATTAACTGAAACCAATGCAGGAAGTCTAGCAGTTACAAATTGTAATAAAAGAACCAGAAATAATAAAATACTAAATACTAAAACAAAAAGCAAAAAAGGCATGTGCACAAATGCTAGACGTTTGGAAAATACAATTGATGAGCTAAACCGTTTCCTATTAGCTTGCAAGAAGCTTGACTGTGTAGGGATATCAGTACCTTGGAAGGACAACTCAGAAGCCTGGGCTGTAAATCTCCAAAGTTACACTCTAATTAGGAGGGATAGGTTTAAAAGAAGAGGTGGGGATATGCCTATATGTCAAGAACAATCTGAAAGGGAGTCTGAAAGAAGAAATCACAAATGGGTGTTGTGATAGAGCAGGGTCTTTATGGCTGGAGCTGCATGACAGTGCTGCTAAAACTAAATTATTTATGAGAGTATTTTACAGGCCACCTAAAAAGGAAGAGAAGTGGAATCTCCTTTTGCTGATATTATCATTATTGGGGACTTCAGTTATCCAAACATTGATTGGACAAATAGTACTTCACAATCAACTAAGGCTTGCCAGTTCTTTGCACAGGTAGATTCCTATGTGATATAGTCATTCTGAAATTATATTTGTGATCAGCTTGAAGGGGTCTATCATGATCACCAAAAGTTTTTCAGAAAGCAAAACTTTTGAAAAGATTAGTTGTCCAGTGTCATACTTGACTCATCACTCTAGCTTTCACGTGGCATTTTGTCTTGTATTTGGTTTAGGAAGTTTGTAACAATTAATTACTTTATTTTGCTTCTTTACAGGTTTACAGTGCTGTATTCCTCATTCTTACAGATAATGAGCAATTTCTAACAATATAAAACACAAAAAGAATCCCCAGCACACCTGCCAGCTAGCCTGCAACAAAACAAGTTACCATGTCAACAGTATGCGTTAAAAACAGAGGTTTTAGTTGCACAAACCTTTGGCCAAAAATATGTAGGAGGCACACCACCCCGTCAAGGCTCCTCGGTGAAGTGTGGTCCTAACTATTCATGAGTCTCCATGTTGGAGCATATTAGTCGATAAATTAAATGCAGGTGTACCTGGAGGTAGCCTACTCCTCCTCAAAAGGTGCAGGGATGCAATGGAGGCCTAGCAATCCAAAATGCACGGCAGGACCCCCAGTGCGTCCCCACATCAAAAATAGTCAAACTAGAAAAGAATGGTAACCGCATAAATTTATAACCAGCCTTGGTAGCAGGGTGCACATGGGAAGGCGTACAAAAATACAAAACACAAAGAGAATCCCCAGCAAACCTGCCAGCTAGCCTGCAACAACAAAAAATTACCCTGTCAACAGTATGCATTAAAAACAGAGGTTTTAGTTGCACAAACCTTTTGGCCAAAAATATGTGGAAGCCACACTGCCCTGTCAAGGCCCCTCTGTAAAGTGTGGTCCTAACTCTATTTAGGAGTCTCCAGGTTGGAGCATATTAATGCAGTCGATAAATTAAATGCATGTGCACCTGGAGGTAGCCTACTCCTCCTCAAAAGGTGCAGGGATGCGCCCCACATCCAAAATAGTCAAACTAGAAAAGAATGGTAACTGCATACATTTATAACCAGCCTAGGTAGCAAGGTGCACATGGGAATTTCTAACAACCTATCTACACTCTTGTATTTTAACACATGCATTACAATGTGTTTTAAATACATATATCCAGGTTCATCATAATAAAAAAAAAGCACATGTTCCCATTCTGCTCTGCAGTGTAGCATGTTTTGAAGTATACAACATGTACATTTTTCTCTGCATTTTAGTGCGGTCCAAAAAGTCATGAAGCCAGAAAAATTATAAATAGATTTTTAAAAGTGTGATTTGAAAGCTATTTTGAATACTTGTGCTGCCATGGAATTTTGAGAAACGGGTCAACGTGCTTAGTGACGGTCAAGACTTAAAGAGGACATGCACATAATATGTCTATGGACCCTATTTATAAAAAATTGAAATAGTCAGTTTTTCACGTTTTCTCTGGATTTTTCCATTTCCCAATTTAACCCATATGTAAATATATGTTTTATAATTATGCATTTGAGTCATGTTCACTGTTTCCAGTACCATTTGATTCCCTGTTTTTACAAATTAAATTGGCAAAGGCAACCCTCTGCCTTTCTTAGTTCCACCTTGTAAAAAATTATACTATAATTTATCAATCAAGAATTTGAATGAAAATGTTTCTGTAACATCTATTGTCCTTCAGCAGATCTCAACAAACCAGTTTAAATAATGAAGACACTTTATGTCTACAAAGAATTATCCACTCTATATTTATTGTGTATTACATACTGTATATACAGTATATGACCATGCTATAATGGTGTGCACATATATCGTGGTGGAAATGTTTTGTAGCTCATGAGATCTAAGTCCTCAATATGCAAATGGCTCCCCCCAGCAAACCTGACAACCAGAATAATTAGTTGTCAGCATTTGAATAATAGCTTTCCTCTAGAGAGATGAAGTAAGGGAGTTAAATATATTTCAGCATCTCAGCATCTCTAGGATGTAGGTTTTTTTCATATACTTTCTGTATGTGCAGCACCATCTAGTGGCTAAATCAGTGATTACCATCATTAGGGAACAAGCAATGTCAGGTTCATTTATTTTTATAAAATCAGGACTGCTTGAACTAAGGAGTGGACAGAGGAGGAGACATGTTACAGTTTAAATTCTTATATTTTTCTGCATCAGGATCTGTTGGAACAACCAGGAGCAGTGTGGTTTTCTCAGTGTTCATCATAATAAAAAAAAAGCACATGTTCCCATTCTGCTCTGCAGTGTAGCATGTTTTGAAGTATACAACATGTACATTTTTCTCTGCATTTTAGTGCGGTCCAAAAAGTCATGAAGCCAGAAAAATTATAAATAGATTTTTAAAAGTGTGATTTGAAAGCTATTTTGAATACTTGTGCTGCCATGGAATTTTGAGAAACGGGTCAACGTGCTTAGTGACGGTCAAGACTTAAAGAGGACATGCACATAATATGTCTATGGACCCTATTTATAAAAAATTGAAATAGTCAGTTTTTCACGTTTTCTCTGGATTTTTCCATTTCCCAATTTAACCCATATGTAAATATATGTTTTATAATTATGCATTTGAGTCATGTTCACTGTTTCCAGTACCATTTGATTCCCTGTTTTTACAAATTAAATTGGCAAAGGCAACCCTCTGCCTTTCTTAGTTCCACCTTGTAAAAAATTATACTATAATTTATCAATCAAGAATTTGAATGAAAATGTTTCTGTAACATCTATTGTCCTTCAGCAGATCTCAACAAACCAGTTTAAATAATGAAGACACTTTATGTCTACAAAGAATTATCCACTCTATATTTATTGTGTATTACATACTGTATATACAGTATATGACCATGCTATAATGGTGTGCACATATATCGTGGTGGAAATGTTTTGTAGCTCATGAGATCTAAGTCCTCAATATGCAAATGGCTCCCCCCAGCAAACCTGACAACCAGAATAATTAGTTGTCAGCATTTGAATAATAGCTTTCCTCTAGAGAGATGAAGTAAGGGAGTTAAATATATTTCAGCATCTCAGCATCTCTAGGATGTAGGTTTTTTTCATATACTTTCTGTATGTGCAGCACCATCTAGTGGCTAAATCAGTGATTACCATCATTAGGGAACAAGCAATGTCAGGTTCATTTATTTTTATAAAATCAGGACTGCTTGAACTAAGGAGTGGACAGAGGAGGAGACATGTTACAGTTTAAATTCTTATATTTTTCTGCATCAGGATCTGTTGGAACAACCAGGAGCAGTGTGGTTTTCTCAGGATAGATAGATAGATAGATAGATAGATAGATAGATAGACATATAGATCTTACTTGAGATATTTTTTAAAGCTTTGTAATGTGTCAAATTATGACAGGCATTTATATAGCACGGATAATTCACACTGCACTCTACTCCCTGAAGCATGCATAAACACACACTCACAAATACTCAGGGTAACCACTTCCAGCGGGTTCACGGAAATACACATCATCTGCTGGAAGTGGTTATACCACAAACACGACTGCTGCTGCAGACGTGTTCTTGGTACCATTTTAAACAGCAGACAATTGGTGTTTAAATACAAGCAATCCAGCATCTGTACAGGTGCCCGATCACTTGTATGATGCAGCACTGTATTTCTGCTTCATCAGCTTCTTTGGGGTCCCTAGGTGACATTAGGGGTCTAAAAGACCTCTGATGTCTCCATAAAAAAGACCTGTCACATTATATTTGTTATTACATAAAGGGGCTTGTTAGCCCCCTATGTAATAGCAATAAAGTTGAGTGAAAAAAAATTGTACAAAATAAAGTAACAGAGTAACAAAAAAAATTAAAGTTCCCCCGCCCCCCACGTGCATACACATACAAACGCAAACACCTATTGGATGTGCCTACATGCACAAATGAAAATTACTCCACACGTTACTTATTTGCACGAGTGTCTGAGTGAGAGCAATAATTCTAGGGCCATCAATCACTGTTAAGTGATGAGCAGTAAAAGTATTTAAAGCATCACCTATCTGAAATTTTGGGCATTGTAGTTTTTTGCGGACGCACACAATTTTAAGACTTGACATGTTTGGTATCTATATACCCGGCATGAGCCCATCTTTTATATTGTACCAAAACATTGGTTATTATATTCTGTTTCTGTGCACTAAATTTCACTTTAGTGTATTTTGTCCTAAAAATACTTGTTTGATAAACATTTGAACATATACCTTGCAACATAGAAAATTGCGACTAGCATCTTTTTATTTTACAGGGCCTCTGCTTTGAGAAAATATATAATTGTTTGGGGGTCTGAAGCTGTTTTCTAGCCAATAATTCAGATTTTATCATGTGTGTGCAAATGTAAGAAATTGTTCCAGGCAGCAAGTGGGTAATTTAGAAAGGAGCCAATCAACCTACCAGCATGTCTTTGGGGTACGGGAGGAAAACCAAACAGGCACAGTGAGAAAAAACAAACTCCATGCAGATAGTGTCCTGGCTGATATTTAAACAGAGGACCCCAGTGCTGCACTGCAGAGGTACAAACTTCTAAGCTACTGTGCTCAAATCATTTCTGCTGCCTTTGATAACAACCATGATTTTTTTTTTTTAAATCTGCTGAATTGTTATAAAAATTATTTAGCCAACATTAACGGTCTAGGCTATAAATGTTTCTGTAACAAGAATGGGACAGTTATGGGAATGAACTGAAGGATTTGGTAATATATTAATATGAAGAAAATTATACATTAAATTAAACTCACATTTGTTGTTTGGATTTACTTAAAGAGGGAAAGTATAAAAAACATACAGTCATCAAGAGTCAAAATTAAGATTTTAATTAAACTACTCTTCCCACTAGCAGTTAAAAACCTTATTTCATTTCTGCCATGCGGTTAAGTCCTAGATGTGTGTGGGAAATGTTCCTTATAATTAAAGTTTGCAACATGTGGTGCACAGAGACCATCTCTGAGCAAATAAAGTCCCCCCTTAATTCATCCCACTTACCTTATTCCCTCACATTCACAATAAAAAAAAAAACCTTTAACAACCTTTTTTACTAACCTGAGTCCACTATCATAAAAAACCTATATATGTGGGACCTCTTCTCCAAGTGATCCACAGATACAGTATATATACAGCATGTTCAGCTCAACCGAAGTGCAGAAGGAGTTCGACTAAGCCGATAAAACATCTGGACTCATGAGTTAAATCCTAAAAATGCATTCAAGTACCCCAGCAATTAACATAAATGTAGCTTATTTGTGTAGCTACATTGTTGTTAATTGCTGGGTCATAGCTGTAGATACTGGGTTATAACTGTATCTGTAGATACTCAAATCATCTCAAATCATCTCTGAATTGGTGCTGACACTGTCCTTCCTTCTGGATGGTAGCTACTGTTGTTCCCCACGGTCTCAATGTGTTGTAAATTAGCCACTGCTTTAAGCTCACTTGCATGATTGGCTACAATCTCAATACAATTTAGTACACTAAACATGAGATTGTAGTCCATCACAGGAGCGAGCTTACAGTGGTGACTACTTTACAACATACACAGAACCATAGGGAGAACAAATAGCCATCTACCAGATGAAAGGACAATGTCATCACTAATTCAGAGATGATTTGGGGATCTACAGCTGAGTGATACACAAATAAGCTACATTTTTGTTAATTCTCAAGGTACTGGAATGCCAATTTAAAATTTAACTCCTGAATTTAGTGTAATTTTAAACTGAGAGCTTCACCGTAAGTTTCATAAATACAGAAGGCTCCACATGTGCCCAGATGTCTAATTTTGATCTTCTCATTTCTATTTAAAATAATTTGTCACACTTAATAAAATTTGGACTGGGGATTTTGGGTTTACTATGACCCCTGCACTTGATAGATGAAGCACATAAAAAACTACCCAATGTCCAATGTATTTGACTTTCCTACAATATTTAGTTTTTTGCCTAACTGACATCTTGCATAAAGTATACATTTTTCTCATTTATACATAACAAATATTCTAGAACGTGTTGTATTCATTAATTGACTACTGTAATGCCCAGTCTTGTATCAATCTTTGGAAATATTTCTGTTCATATTCTTTGAGTTTAGCTGTTGTATTCAACCTAAGTTGAAAAGTGCCTCTGGTTATAGCTGGGTTGACATTGGTCTTAGTGTCCTTTAGTTGCAATAGTACCAATATACTCTTGTATTTTGTTTCAATATCTCTTGTGGACGGTGCAATAGCACAGCTCTCAACTTTTTCTTCTTGAAACTAAGGGGTCTATTCACAAAAGGGTGAAGAGTTTGGAGAAGGCAGGAGAAGTGAATAATCTAGGACAACATAGCTGAACTGGAAAGTGAGCTGAATTGTGATTGTTCACTTCTCCTGCCTTCTCCAAACTCTTCACCCTTTTGTGAATAGACCTGTAAATCTCTCTGCCACTTTAACTTCTGATATGTTCCCTCTCATACGTCTTATGTAGATATCCTTAAACTAATTGTACTCTAGGGCCACTAAATGTTGAGGATTATCTAGATTTTATGTAAAGAATTTAAATAATTGCATATTTAAACATTTTGTAGTAAGGAAAATTGTTGTGAAATGAACTAGTGTGTTTGGGCAATTCTTATTTTTCATTGTTGCTGATGTTGGCCATTGAATATTCAAAACGTGTGTCTTTTACTCATATCACCTGCATGACCAAAGACAGGGCAAGTATCACCAAGTTGGGCAAGTCTAAGGAATAGCGAGGAGACAAATGAGAAAGGAATACAGTTGACACATAAAATTATATTATAACATACACAAAAAAATAGTGGATGCAAGGGGAATATACATACAAAATATAACATAAAGGCAATAATGTATTAAAGCAGTAAAGACTGTTCACTATATTAAAGCACATTTTCACTTTTTAAACTGAATGTTTGGGGAGCTTAGTCAATAAGGTGAAGGAGTGTTCACTTTAATCAACCAATCATGTGCTAGCAAAGACCTTGTTTTTTTTTATTTCTATTGCATATATGAGCACAAGTTATCCTATTCACTAACATTCCATTTGCTAAGTGAACTGCTTTTTCTTTTCTAACAAATCAATCCTAGATTTTCTGATTGGCTGCATAATACGCATCTCAATGAATCATGGGACATGTAGTTTCAGCAAACAACGTGTGGCTGCAGATTTATTTATAACAATTATTTGGACATAGAAGCACCAATTTTGAAAATTATATGCGAGTGTCTAGTGAGCATAGTAAGTGGTACAATTTTATGAGCAATTGATTTGCTCCTGGAGTTAGGCTTTATTGCAAAGAACATGAATCAAAAATAACATGGTACTTGTGGCATAGCAAAGACTTTTTATTTTTAAGACCTGCATGTATTTTTACAGGTTTGCTATCTTTGACATTTTACTGCAACACATTCTATTTACCATCTTTTTTTCAGGTGTTTTACTTTTACTCAAAGGGCAAAGTAAAAAAAGCACTTTTGCTCCCATGTTTTGTGTTCAAAGAAATCAGAGAAATTCCAGATGTGCAGACATGATCCTAGCATATGAAGATGTCTTTGGGGTTATGTACAGGCATGAACATGTCCAGATCACATGTGCATTTATATTTAAGTTATGGAAAAGGGAGGAAACATATGTGATCCATCATCCACTCACAATCATACAATGGTTTATAACTTTTGGGATAAAAAATGAATCTGACATTTTTCGTTGCGGGGTCTGTATGTGTACATAGTCATAAGATTGTGGCCTAATGCATCAAATCCATAGTTTTTAACTTATTAAATAACCTATTAACATATTAAATACAATTTAACACATTCATGGGTTACTAAATAATACCAATGATGGTAAGCATTCACATGGACTGTGATAATTTCTCAAGGAATTTTGTATTTATTTATTTGTTTGCTTATAGTTGGTTATTGCCAGGTGTTCCATTTATCTGACAGTTTTATGTCTACCTCAAAACATCAGTTCTTCGCAGGTCATAGTTTAAGCTTAATTGCTACAGTGAAGAAAAATGTGCAATCATGACAGACATTTATACAACATGCTTATGTAGGTCCAATAAAGTTTCATTTTTTGGTGTAACTGTATTTTATTTTGAAGACATGCTTAAATACAATTAAATTAAAATTATTAAATCAAAACAATCTAAAATATAAATAATCAACGTCCCCCCTTAGCGGGCCGCGGTAAAATGATCAAACGTTGACCGGTCCGCGGCGATAAAAAGGTTGGGGAGCACTGCAATAAAGCATACAACCTAAAAACAAACCTTTTACTAGCTTGTAATTATGAGCTTTGATATTTTGCCAACTGGGTCACAGCTATGACCTACCACTAAGAAAAGAATTGCAGGGAGAATATAAATATTGCTTTAACATCATGTTTGTTGCTTTGCTTAGCACGTGTAAGGCTTTAGCTGAATAGAAGTGTTGATATTTCTTCTTAGCTTCACGCTGAAAAAGAACAATTGCCAGCAAGATTAACTTTGAAATTTGGACTAATCTGTGTTTGACTAAAACCTTTCTAGCATGACTTTGTGTAAAAGGATTCAATTACAGTGTGCAATGTTTTGTAAATAACTATCTCACATAAAAAGTTAATTAATCAGGGCTATGTCAATTTCCTTGTGCCATGTCAATTTGAAGCAAGGTAATTAATCACTAATCGCCCAGCGTGAAGCCAGCTGAGGGACAATCCACCAGTCATTTATTGTGTTTTTCGCAAAACAAATTGTAACATGAAGTCATGAAGAAAGACATCTTGCTTTTCATATTTTTTTAATCAAAAACGTTCCTGTTTTGTTATAGACCATGCAAGAGGCGGGTTTATATTGCGGCAATACGAATAATAAATAAACTAATAGGAATGGATTGATTGCCCATTGCTTTCATGTTATGTCAGCTCTGAGATTACATGGAAAAAATGAACAGTGAAAAATTACTGTTCCATGTGGGGAATGGTGATTAGGCTTGTTCATTAATTAGATTTTTTTTTTCTCTGCAATGAATTTTGAATGAGAATATCTTACAGTATAAAAAGCAGAAGCAAGCTAATAAAATATAAACTCAAACTACTGATGTATCCAGTCACTAAGCAACCCACTGAAAAAAATGCCACACTTTGAATAGAGATGTAAAAAAATCTTGTTTTAATTATATTTAACACATATTTCATTAACCAATAAAATTGAATATGAATTGGTTAACATTATAATTAGGCATTAAAAAGAACAAACCATGCCAATGGAGCCTGTTTAAAGGTTCAGGTAGATATGTAAAAGCAGGGCTAATGTAATCACCTGGTTTGCTGCCACTGTATTTTTTTAATGCAAAGGTTTTTTTTGTTTTTGTACTTTAAAAGCAATCCTCAGAGCAATATTTATACATCTTACTGATAAACAGTATGTTCTTTTCATGCCTACTGATAGTCACGCCTTTAAAAAAAGAAAGTTAGTAAAAAACAAAGGTGTTTTTTAAATTTAGGTGCATGTCCAACCAAAACATTTTCTGGATAGAGTTGGTGAAAGGATTGGAACACCTGTTCAATGTTACTGCTATCTGGGGCTTAATTTATGTCTCGGTTGCTGTTGGAGCTTTACACTCTGTTGCTGTCTGGTGAAACTATTGTCATAGGGACAGTAGGTGATGGGAAATCTCTCAAACAGGCCTCTGGGGCAGTAAACCTCAGCAGGTATTCTAATCCTTCCCCAGGCTGAACAAAACTAGCAAACAAGTTTTGGCTTGACAATCACTTTATTTAATGAATAAATGTGATTTAAATTTAGAGTATAACAGTATGGTGGTATCATAAAGCTCACTGTCCATCCTAAGAAAAATAGGAGAGATATAGAAGAGAGAAGAAAAATAGGAGAGATATAAAAGAGAAAAGAAAAACAGAAAATAGATAGATAGATAGATAGATAGATAGATAGATAGATAGAGTATGTATATACTCACTGGCGACTTTGTTCGTTATTATCTACTTAAGTTCAATCCTAGCATCAGAATGGGGGAGAAAGGTGATTTATTTATTGACTTTGAACATGGCATCGTTGTTGGTGCCAGGCGGCTGGTTTAAATATTTCAGAAACTGCTTGTCTACTGGGATTTCCATGCATAACCATCTCTATGGTTTAAAGAGAATGGTCTGAAAAAAAAAGAAAATGTTCAGTTCTCTGGTCAAAAATGCTTTGTTGACGCCAGAAGTCAGAGGAGAATGGCCAGACTAGTTCAAGCTGATAGAAAGGCAACAGTAACTCAAATAACCACTTGTTACAACCAAATGCAGAAGAGTATCTCTGAATGCACATGTCGAACCTTGAAGCACATGGGCTACAGCAGCAGAAGACCACACCGGGTGCCATGCCTGTCAGTTAAGAACAGGAAACTGAAGCTACAATTTACAAGAGCTCACCAAAATCGGACGATAGAAGATTGGAAAAATGTTGCCTGGGCCAGTGAGGCTTGATTTCTGCAGTGACACGGATCAGAACTTGCCGTAAACAACATGAAAGCATGGATCCATCCTGCCTCTTATAAATGGTTCAGACTGGTGGTGTAATGGTGTGGGGGATATTTTCTTGGCACACTTAGGGCCTCTTAGTACCACGTACGCATCATTGAAATGACACAGCCTGACTATTGTTGCTGATCATGTCTATCCCGTTATGACCACAGTGTACCTATCTTCTGATGGCTACTTCCAGCAGTATAATACAGCATGTCACAAAATCATCTCAAACTGGTTTCTTGAACATGATAATGAATTTACTGTACCCAAATGACCTTGACAGTCACCAGATCTCAATCCAATAGAGCACCTTTGGAATGTGGTGGAACAGGAGATTTGCATCATGTATGTGCAGCTAACACATCTGCAAATGCTATCATTCCAATATGGACCAAACTCTCTAAGGAATGTTTGTAGCACCTTGTTGAATCTATACCACAAAAAATTAAGGCAGTTCTGAAAACAAGGAGTGGTCCAAACCTGGTACCAGCAAGGTGTATCAAATAAAGTGGCCAGTGAGTGTATTTATGACAGAACCTTGACAAATTAGTATACTGACCAGCAGGGTAAACACTAATGAAGATATAAAAAATGTTGTATATATTGGCACATTCATTTCAAACTTGAACATTTAGGGGTTGATTTACTAACCTTTTAAACACACCACAAACGTGTCTACACCTCTGTAGTGTGTTCCCTCCCAGCATGATCTATGGGAGGAATCGAAACACCTTTGTAGTGTGTACACACCCAGCAGGTGTGTTGTGCAAAGCCCTGCAATGAATTGCAAGGTAATGTGGTGTAAATTAGCTCTATGTTATGTTGCTTGCGTTGATGAATGCAGGAATGTAAATGCATGAGCTAACCATTTTTGTCTAAACTGTGAAGCAGCATTATATATGCATCATGTGCATGATTTTTCCATATATGGCATTAATGGAAATATGCTTTAAGATACTTTTTGGTTGATAAATACGTTTTGCTGTGTGAAAATCACACACACCTGGTGCGTGTGTGTGTTTAGGTTAGTAAATCACCCCCTTAATGTCCAGTCATTTGTTCCATCATGTGCATAATATTTTTGGTTCTTTTTTGGAATAAATAGTTATCTATTTCCAGTATTTAAGGTGCATGTATGGGGCAGTAACTAGTAACTGAAGAGTCCCATACCATGCACGTGATTCCCAAAATGAGAATGCGTCCATAGGGATGTCAAGATTTGTGAGCTCTGTAAGATGGGAAAACCACTTTCCATGCTGCCAGTATTCTTTTATTTAGGGACAAAACCTTAAGGTAATATGGATTAAAGGAACTGGATAAGCCTCAGTTTTTCCAGCAGATAATACAGGTGTGCAATAATTTGTGAGGTTTGGCTTAAGTTTAATACCAGTTTATGCTATTCTTGGAATTCTTGGAAGCTGTTGCAGGGAAAGAATAGGGAAATCTGACAAACTGCATATGGAGAGATTAGGGTCAGTTAGGAAACAGTTCTTATTATTGTATTTCCTTTTATTTTGTGGTTGGTTTGAGGTCAGCAATCACTTGTTGCTGTCCCATCCATAGGGAACATTGTTTGTTCTAAAGGCTTCCCTTTTAAAAAAAATGGCTTTTGTTCCCATGGAAGGTATTTTTTGGTGTTTCATATATTTTATATGTATATTGATTTTCATTTTATGTTGATAGGACCTTTATTTTAGGTAAAAATGCAGTTTTTTTCTGGAGAAAAAAAATCTAAAGTGAATTCTGTTACCTGTTTATGTTCCCGAGTCCTGTTACCTGTTTATGTTCCCGAGTCCTGTTACCTGTTTATGTTCCCGAGTCCTGTTACCTGTTTATGTTCCTGGGTCCTGTTACCTGTTTATGTTCCCGGGTCCTGTTACCTGTTTATGTTCCCGAGTCATGTTACTTGTTTATGTTCCCGAGTCCTGTTACCTGTTTATGTTCCCGAGTCCTGTTACCTGTTTATGTTCCCGAGTCCTGTTACCTGTTTATGTTCCCGAGTCCTGTTACCTGTTTATGTTCCCGAGTCTTGTTACCTGTTTATGTTCCCGAGTCCTGTTACCTGTTTATGTTCCCGAGTCCTGTTACCTGTTTATGTTTCCGAGTCCTGTTACCTGCTTATGTTCCTGAGTCCTATTGCCCTGCTCCCCAGGTTTTCATGCCCTGTTATACCCTATGAGGGTATTCTGTGGTTTGTTCCTAGCTTTTGGTTGCGATTACTTATTTGTGGTTTATGTTGTGTTTTGCTCCTTATAAATAAAATATATAAGCTCAATTTGCCTTGTCTGGTGTGGTCATACATGTTTGGTCTGTCTGTGTGGGTACCTGCACATGGTGTTGGAACACCTGTTCCGGCATCCATGACACTGACCTAGTGTTCTTGGAGCTATAAAAACAATGCACACCTAAACCACCTCATATTTTATCACTTACATTCACGGCACTACCCATCCCCATAATTTAAAAAGTTAGGGATACAATGTTCTGCTGCCAGACAATTTTACACTGCTGTGTCCCCTGCAGTATCTAAATTCTTGTAGTAAAATCTTAGCCTCTGATGTTTGTTCTTAGTATATTTAGGTCTAGTCTTGCTCATTAAAATTATTTTGCTGCTGGACAATTTTACACTACTGTATCATCTGCAGTTGCTTAAGCATTGTGGCAAGATACCGGTCTGCACTCTTTTTCGCTAGTATATTTGGTCTATTGTTCCTGATTAAAATTGTCCTGCTACTGGCCAGTTTGACACTGCTGCATTTTCTGCAGTATCCTTATTCTTGTAGTAAGCCCCAATCTATGCTCTTATTCTTTAGTCATTTTAGACTTAGCTTGGTGTTTAAAATTGTTCTGCTGCTGGCCAATTTTACACTGCTGTGTCATCTTTGGTCTCGTAATTAAGCTAAAACACCCGCCTGTACTCTTTTTTTGTAGGACATTTTTGTCAATTCTCCTTAATTAAAAATTTCCTTCTGATGGCTAATTTTACACTCCTGTATCATCTGTGGTCCCTTAATTCTTAATGAAAGCTTGATAGAAATTGGCCAGTGACAGGGCTGTTTTGATGGAGCTGAGAAGACAAAGGGAGCACATTCACCATGCTGCCGAAAGCAGCAGAGAGAATAACCGAGCTGAAGTGAAGTGAGCTGAACACTGTTCAGCTATTCACTTTGGCCCTGTACGGCTGATTTTTAGGTCAGCTGTACATGCTTTGTATGTTAGGCTCAGCTTAAGTGAAGAAGCCATTTAACTCAGCTGATCCAACATCTGGATCAGCTGAGCCGAACCTCTGTCAGTTCACTTGCTGCCATTCACACCTATTCTCATTGTCCGAGGTAGTGAGCGGTATAAAAAAAGTAATCAAAAGAAAAACAAGATAAGGAATAAAAATTAAGAAATAACAATTAAAAAGTTAAAAATATAATTAAGAAAAATGAAAAAAACAAACAGCATGGGGTCCCCCGCTCAAACCATATCAGACACTTTAGGTCTGGTTGGAATGTTAGGAGGGACTCCAATGTAAAAAAAAATGTGTGGGGTTCCCCCAAAGTCATACCAGACCCTTTAGGTCTGGAAGGAAGTTTAGGAGGGACCCCAAGTAAAAAGAAAAGAAAATGGAATAGGGTTCCCCCAAAGTCATACCAGGCCCTTTAGGACTGGCTGGAGTTTTAAGGAGGAACCCCACCCCAAAAAATGGGGGAAAATGGGGGGTCCCCTCAAATTCCTAACCAGATCCTTCGTCCGAGCACAGGCCTGGCAGGGCAGGAAGGGGGGGGGGGGGGAGGGGGGCGCCCCCCCACCCAATAAATTCCCAACCAGACCCTTGATCTGAGTACAATCTTGGCAGGGCAGGAAACAGGGAGGACGAGAGAGCACCCCCCAGCCATACCAGGCCACATCCCCTTGACATTGGGATGGTGCTTTTCCATGGTCGCCCTGGAAAAGCACCTTGTGCGATGGGAACAAGGGCCTCTTTCCCACAAGCCCTGGGGCATTGGTTGTGGGGGTATGCGGGCAGGAAAGCTTATGTGCATCGGGGTACTCTCTTTAATAAAGGGACAACCAGAAGCAGCCCCCTTGTGAATGAGTAAGGGGGTTTGTACCCCTACTCATTCACTAAAGCGTTAAATAAAAATATAAATAAACACGCCAGACTTTGGAAAAAAAACGTTTAATTGAACAAAAAACTCAACAAAGATTTTTGACAAATTATAAAAAACAATCCCAAAAGTTGATCCAACAACGTAATCCTAAGGTCAATCACGAGATCCAGCATTGTCCATGACGATGATGACTCATCAACATTTTGCAAATGACACCCACCGACCTGTCCGTTCACGATGAACACCGGGTGCAATATGACATTCTGACAGATGCCGGCAAAATATAAACAGTTGGTCAGAGCTAGCTGTGACATCACTGCTAGCTCCGTTCAACTGTTTACATTTGTCCGGCACCGGTCAGAGTCTTTTCACCGGTTGCAGCCAAATCAAAACAACTGGACGGAGCCAGTCTTGATATCACTTGTTGTCATTCAATGACAGCCCAGTGTCCCCAAACAACCTGAGGATGCTGGGCTGGTCATTGAATGACAACAACTGGGTGGAGCCAGCTGTGACATTACCAGTGGTTTACATTTGCGGGGAAAACGGTATGCTTCAACAGACCATTCTCCCTGCTTCGACTGTGACTTTGGCTGCTGTATGGGCTATTATGAATAGCCCGTACAGCAGCCCTTCGATTCAGTTGAACCGGAGGGCTCTGGCGGTCGAAGTGAGAAGAGAGCAAATGTTTTGCTAACAATACCTTATATATCTGCCTTACTGTACAGTGGCTACCAAATGTACATTGGGCGTAATTGGACGATTGAAACGAGGTTGCTGTTTACCCCCCGTGGGATGTGATAAACAAACAAAACAATAGTTAGGACTTTACAGAAGACAGACTCACAGTAACACAATTGAGGAACTGAGAGTCACATAACATGCAGGAAGATGCAGTCAATTTAATATAATATATATATTCCCACATATCACAATATCCAATGAAGCTATTACACAAGCCAAACTTTATATGGCAACAGTTGGTTCTCAGGATTCAATCATGAGATTTTTTAGCTCAACACAATAACAGAAATGTATTAGTATATAGTATTAAGACTTAAATACAGTGAACCAACAATCTATTTTACTATAAAACACAAAAGAAAAGATTTAAGCATGCAAAATATACAGACATTGCTATATATATATATATATAGACAAACAATAGACATATAAGAGCTAATGTAGTACCTGTATATTTACCCATTAATTGTCACATGAGGGCCCCATTCTGGTGGTCTAAAAAGATTCACCTTGCTCTTCCTGCCTCTTGATTGATATACCTTTGGTGTTCATAAGGATGCATTGAGAGCCATCGGTAGGTGGCCTCCCAATGCTTAATTTAATCAGATTAGAATTCTTCTCTGGGGATTGGATATTTCCAAGTACTCTTTGTTAGAACTTCCAACCCCTTTCTATGCAAATCTTTAATTGCATTATGGTATTCAACTTTTATGCTGGGAAAATTCCAGGTGGTCAGGTGTCCAGAGGCTAACCCCAGGTCATGATTTTATCTAAACCAGGGCGGACAATCTAGTTGTTTACTACCTACAAGGATCTTTTGAAGGTCTTAGCCAGAGACAAAAGAAAGTATGTACATATTGTGAGAATCAAGGTTCTCAGCTCTGAAGTGTTTGTGGATCTTATTGTCTCTTGTCCTGACCCTTTATGAACAGGCCTGGACAGATTCATAATTACATTCAAAATCCCCATGTAATCAATTCCTCAGGGCAGTATAAACACAATAATTTCCCTACTCCATTCAGTCACCCAACATAGAATATGTTCAATGACAAAAATTATATAGATATGTTCATGGAGATTTGATATAAATATCATAAGGTAACACATGATGGATATTGGGGAGCACATTGTGCTGTGACTGCATTTCATCATTGATGTAGGAGTGGTATAAAGGGGTTCTCATAATCCATTAGAAGGATTTATGTGAAGTGAATTGAATTATATAACAAGGAACATCCAATTGACATATTTTTGTGATGATTGTGAAATGATATTCCTTGACCTTGCCCGACACATGTATACTCGTTGTGTAAGACTGAATATCTGGATCTGCAACAGTGAGAAAATGAAAAAGTATGTATGTGCCGTGCTATCCTAAATAATGACACAAGTATAGTATTGAATGTGAAAAAATAACAAAATGAACACAAACAATATATAAATACAACCAATGTGAATGTCTATCAAACAATATGTGCATAAAAAAAGGAAATTCCATCCACAACCCAATATGAAAGTTAATATCTATCTCAATACAATAATCAGTCCGAAAATAAAAATAACCACAAATAATCCATATTTGTTCCACCACCAGATGATGACGATCATGGAACACCCAATAGAGTGCTGCTCACTTTGGGCTCAGACCTAAGTCTGAACAGCACTGTTCCCCTTTGTTGTAGAGATGGGTGATTACACTGTTGTTATAACAGTAAGGCCTTGTTCACACCAAGTGCGTTCCAGGAGCAGAGCAGTTACAGACCGGAACAAAACTGCGTCCAATGTATTCCAATGGTATGTTTAGCTCCAGTTCACATTCCGTTCCAGAGCAGGTCCAGAGCAGGTAAAAAAACTGCAGCAGGTCCTATTTTACCTGCTCTGGAACGCTCTGGAACACATGATTTTGATGCAAATGCATCAAAAATGCATGCAAACGCCCTGGAACGCACTGAAAGCCCATTTTAAACTAAAAAAAATAAAATAATTTTATTTTTTTAACAAAAAACGGCCCGGAACGAATCAAAAACGCGGCAAAAACACAGCAAAAATGCGGCACAACCCACTGCGTGTGCAGAAACTCATGCAGATCTGCTCTGTATTTGGTGTGAACAAGGCCTAAGACAATACTCTCCACTTGTGTACTTCAGCTGATTGGTGCATTTGCACCTCCCTGCTATGTCTTTGTGCTACTTTGCTCCTGTGCTGCACTTTATTAGCTGCCTATGTATTGTGCTGTGCTGTGCTGCTGCACATTCAACTACTTATGTGCATTTAAATGGACTTATTTATACAGATTATGCAGCTACTTTGGATTTCATAGCATGAACTGTATTGTTTACAATTAGAGACACCTCTATCAGATCAGCTGCATGAATGCCATGGTGGCAATATAAATGGCCACCTTTATAAGACCTTTACAATCCTGATCTAAACAGCCTGTCCTTTTTGCCCTTTAACCACTTACAGAAAATAAGGACTATGTGGTAGTGTGCAATATTCAGCAACCGCAACTTGGATTAACCACTTGCTGTCCAGGGCATTTTCTTACTATTTGCGCACACATGATAAAATATAAATGTTTGGCTAGAAAACAGCTTCAGACCCCCAAGCAATGATATATGTTCTGAAAGCAGAGGCCCTGTAGAATAAAAAAAATGCTAGTTGCAATGTTGCACGTTTTTTGCGCAAATGTTTATCAAACCAGTATTTTTAGGGAAAAATGAACTAAAATTTAGTGCACAGAAACATAATATAATACCCAATTGTTTGGTTAAAATATGAAATACGGGGTCACGTCGGGTAAATAGATACCAAACATGTCAAGCCTTAAAATTGCGTTCGCCCGCGAAGCCGCAAAAAAAGTGAATGCCCCAAATTTCCCATCAGTTTAGTGCCAACAGTGATTGATGGCCCTAGAATTATTGCTCTTACTCAGACTTTTGTGGCCATATGTAACATGTGTAGCGCAATTGTCGTTTTCGCACGTAGGCGTGTGTATGTGCATGCACGTGGGGGCGGGGGACTTAAAACATTTTTTTTGTATTTTTCTTTTATGTTACTTTAATTTTTATAGTTTGTAAACACTTTGTTTGTTTTACACTAACCCTATTGTTATTACATAGGGGGCTAATGTCAGATAGGGTGTGATAGGTCCTCTTTATGGAGACATCAGGAGTCTTTCAGACCTCTAATGTCACCTAGGGACCCAAAAGAAGCTGAGGAAGCAGAGATCTGCTTCCCCAGCTTCATCTCCTGGCTCTAGGAGCCGGAGACTGTGTACAGTGACACCAGAAGTGATGTGATACACATCACTTGCGGGTCCAATGATCAGAGGAGAGTTCAGCGGCTGGAAGCCATTGAATCTCTCTCCGATCATTGTGGGGAGACCCGCCGAGCTGCTCCCAGGTGCCGCACGGGGACAGCGGTGCCGGGGAAGACAACTGCGGCCGTGGGGGGCGCCAAATAGGATCCACTGTACAAAAGATGCGAAGCCTGTACAGATGCCGGATCGCTCGTACATTAACAGCAATCGCCTGCTGTTAAAAGGGGTGCCAAGAACACGGCTTAACCACTTTAACGGGCCGCTGTCTATAGATGTATTGTGGCCCAGAAGCGGTTACGTGACTGATATATGCTGGAGTGTGCGGCTGACAGTTGGTTGAAAATGTTGTCACCTATAGCTATGTTTTCACAGTGGGACAGGATCATCCTTACAATAAGGCCACCTTAGATTTTTGCTTCACACAGCATCTCATTAAGTCATGTGGGGGGAGGGGGCAGCAGCCAGAGTGGTATGTTTGTTAAACATTGTGGCTATTGCACAATGTTGGTAGTAAGCGGTCTGCCACCCCTGGTCTGAACTGCATTAATAAAGGTGGTTGCTGCCACTAAGGTATGTCAAATGTCGGCAGCAGTGGGCTCCTGTAAGCATATGTAAAACTGACTGTTGGCTTTATATTGGAAGTGATTGGGTGGATGTAAAGCTGCTTGATCACTTCCAGGGGCTTTGAAATGTGCGCCTTCCTTCCTGGGCTTCAATGGAGAGAGGGGAGAGAGACCAGCAAACATCCGTTTGCTGATCACCTCACAACTGAATGAATGCGGAAGTGTTGATTTCATCACTTCCAGTTTCTAGGCTGTCATTCCCTGACCAGGGAGACTGGGGAAGAAGCTGATCAAGCAGAAACGGTACTTGATGAGCTTCAAAGGCCTGCAAAGGTGAACTGTCACTACTAAAGAAGATCTGTCACCAGTAAAATGCTATCACGTAGTGTTATCACAAGCCCCCTATGTAATACTAATCAAGTTAAGTAAAAAAATAAATATAGTTAGATACATATAAAAATGCCCCAATTTTGTTTAAGTCACCTCCCCCCATGTGCATGCACATAGTAATGCAAACACACCTTGGGTGTGCAAAAACAGCAATTGTGCCACATGTTAGGTTTTGACATGTACACCAGAGTGAGAGCAATAATTCTAGGGCCAGTGTTATTGGTTAACTCTAAACTGATGGCTTGTAAAAGATCTTAAAATGTCACTTGTGGACGATTTTGGGTACCGTCGTTTTTTACCATTTCATGGGTGCATGCTATTCTGAAGCTTGACATATTTGATATGTATTTACTCTACCGCTGCACAACTTTCTCTTTTATATTTTTCCAGTCTTTCTGTTATTTTTAGAGCAAAAGAAGGGCTTTTAAAATGTATGTGTGCCACCCCCCATGGTTCAGTGCTCCCCTGGGAGGCCTGATACCACAGCAAATGGATGGAGAATGGGATTAGACTGAGGAACATCTGTTACTTATTCTGCTCTATGATCACCGAAGGAGAAAACATTTCCTGCTTCATGGCTGATTCACACTAGCTCTTCCGCTAAAACGCTGTGTTTGGTAGCTCACTGTTTACAGTCACTGTTTACATTTCTTTAACTTTGCCTCTGGCAGGTAAAAGACTAGGGACACACCTGCAGAGGGAATTGTGTTTTGAGGTCTTGTTGTCAGTACATTTTTGTTCAATTTTTGGAATAAACGTGATTTTTTTGTATAAATTATGCTTTTCCTTTATTTTTTTAAAATACTTATTTCTTATGTTCCTTGGCTCTATCTAGTTGCCATAATGTGGTATTACATTACATTTGACCTGAAAAGAAAATTTACGGATAACATTCCTTTTTGTCTCTATTCAGACAGAATAAATGTTCTCAGAGATTCACAGGGTTTTTATTGGCATTCAATCCCTGTTAGAGAGAGTTACCCTTTACATGTTGGTGGCATTCTTACTAAGGCAGGTAGGTAGAAATATCTCAAACAGGATAACAACCAAAAAAAAAGGAGAGGGTTTCCTAACATCACCTACTCTATCCAAAAAAAAAAGTTTTTTTGCTTTAAATTTGTTTCTTTATTACGCCAGTTTATGCATTTGGATTTTTGGTAGCTATAAGCAGTCATTTTAAAAGAGATACTTTTGATAACATAATTATGATACAATCTTAATGGGGCTATGAGGGAAGCAGTGAGTGTGTGGGTGGGACAGTAAGGTATGTTGTTTACTTTTGTTTAAAAATACTCTGGCTATACAATAGATAGATAGATAGATAGATAGATAGATAGATAGATAGATAGATAGATAGATAGATAGATAGATAGATAGATAGATAGATAGATAGATAGATAGAGATGCTTATCATATTTTTTTATAAATCTATTGACTTAAATTATTTGAGTTAGATTGTGTTGAGGCTTTTGGGAAAAAGTGAACATATTTTATTGTACAGCAAACTGAAATTCATAACTGCACATCTGCAAAGTCTGATCTTTATCTCATGAAACTGTCAACCCCTGTGATACAAATGATCTTATTGGTCTCAACTCAGCATGATACCTATTATGCTATTTTGTTTCTAATTTATTGTCCAGCATCTCTAATAAATTGCCTCAATAGGTGTTCTCTTGGTGTAAACCCTAAACATAATGAGAATTTAGCCTTGTGTATCACTGTTTTTTTTATCACAAATTAGCTTCACTCTGATATGACCTAGATACATTGATAATGTCTTCAAATCTGTATAGCTTGGAAAGCATTTTATAAGAGATGATAGAGGATACAGATTAGAAATTGAGATGTTAGGTATAATGTAAATTTGTACATCTATTTGATGTCGTACCTTTCTTTAAGGATATATTAACTGAAGACCAAACTAAAGGAATAAATGGCCATGAATGTGCTTGTATACTTTGATTAATTTGATTTGCAATCTGCCTGGCTTTAACCTATTAAATAAAGCTAAACCTTATTATAAGCAGTGTATAGCCTTGGAATATCCTTTAGTGCATGTTTTCGGACTTCTGTGTGTTCAGTATTCTATACTGTAGATTGGATCTCTAAAAACAGGTTACACAGGTGTTAAATAAAAGTTGGTCCAGTGTAAAGTGCTCATTTAGCAGTATGTTAAAGTTTAGCCTGCGCTAACTTTGAGGTTAGTCATAGTTAGTCAGGTTGAAATAATATGCATGTCCTTCGAGTTCATGTTGTTATAAGTTTGCGAGCTTATCTAATGTGAATATTTAACAAGCTGCTGACACTTAAATGTGAAAATACACATGGAACAAAATCTATATAATAATAGTGCAGCACCATAGAAAACAAGGATTGAAAATAGATATACCATACTTCAACAAATACAAAAAAGTGTCCATCACTAAGATGTATTATATAAAGAGTCTGGTGTAGAAACGTATAATAACACTGTGAAGTGATCCAGTTATTGTAGGAGTGTCCCAGTGCTTCACTCCACACATCCAGGTGATTAATGGATAATCTTTCTGTGCAAAACCGTGCTCTCATATCCTCACCTATTTCTGCTCACCTTCTAATCAGGACCATAACCAAAGAATTTTAGTATGGTCACTTGTGCCTTTCCACCCACTGTGGGGACATTGAGCCATGTTACATCATCAAAACTTTATCAGGGGTGTCGACACCCCTTGGAAGTAAGGAAGACAGATTCCGATGTTGCCAAACAGCCAGCGATCTGCGTGTTGACACCGTCGATAAAGTATTGATGATGTAATGCATAGGGTAGAGCTTGGCAACATTATCCCCGAACATTTGTTTTAGACAGTCAGTGAATTAGTGGTGAGCTGTGAGAGCACTGGCTGGTTGGTTACACCGGAAGCTGTCTTCCTCACTTTTATGGTTGTGTGGATGTTGGCTTAATGTCAGGATTGGGTCAGAAAATAGGATTTTATATGTGAGTAGCTTTTTGTTTTTGAATAGATGGCTTTAAAAGAGGACTGCACAATGTGTCTTAATCTTATTGTCTGAGCATGGTATTAACAGAGGAGATGAGAGATATCTTGCTACTGGTGAAGTGGATCATTGTCCCCACAGTGGGTGGGAAGGCAGGAGTGACCGTATCCACTGTACAAGCTCAGCCCTATGTGTTACATCATGAATACTTCATCAGCGGTGTCAACACGAAGATCGCTGGCTGTTTGGTAACATTGGAATCTGTCTTCCTTACTTCTCAGGGGTGGGTATTTGTTGTTGTAGTATGGTATATCTATTTTGAATCACTGTTACGCTACACTATTATTATATAGACTAACTTTGAGCCTATTGGTTGGAAGTGGTGAAATATTACATTAATTTATGTACTCAGTATGTGCCAAAGATGTGTAAATATATGTTATTCCCTTTGAGAACCAACAGGTGATACTCTGTGCATCTCTTGGGTCTCAATCCCAGCTGTCAGTTACAGCTGGGTCCCAACTGGTGGTCAGGAACCAACTAAAGTGGTTCTGGATCATATACTGTAAATACTATCTCAACTTTGACATAGTGATCACAAGAAGTCTGAGGACTCTACTGACAAAAATAAAAGCATTCAGCCAGCACATAAACTGTAGTGTTTATAGTTGCACTGTTAAAAATAATACTACAAGAAATACAGAAAAGTAAACTTTTTTTAACATGTTGAATATTTGTCAGCTTATAATCAAAGCACAGCAGAGGTTATTGTTAAAACAAATGTTCCTGTTTAACTCTTTAGTTTTTTGTGCCATTGTTTCATTTGAAGGTAACTATGCAATGCCATTTTGTGCCATTATTTCATTTGAAGGTAACTATGCAATGTACCATAAATTATAATTTTGGTTATATGTTGATTTACGTAACAGACATTAGCCAGTAAACATAATTTCTGACCAATGTTTTTAGATTAAAGTGGAAATGAGTTTTGATCAATGACAGATAAAACAATTCTCTCAATTAATCCTTTTGAAAAAAGCACATTGCAGCAGCTAATGTATGTTGTTTTATCAGTTCAGCACAGCATGTATACACATTTTGACAGACTTACCTGCTATTTGCTGTCTTTGACTATCTTAATTAGCTGACCCACGTGCTTACAAGACTTGTCATCCTGGGGCCCAAGGCATGCCACAAATGTACACTGATTTGTGTATGTACAGTGTACATTAAGAAGAAGTGCTTTTATTGCAGAAGAGACAGCATTTCCTTCACCTTGGAGAGATTTGCACTCACTTCCTGATTTGTTCATATAGCTAAGAAATGCTTATTGTTTTGCATCTCCATGCTGATATCTACAGAGGGGTTGGACCACCTATTAATGCAATGCCCGGATTATAAATCTGCTTCCTCAGGGGATAAATAGGAGGTGAAAGAGCTACAAATCAAAACAATATACATCAGATGACTGTATACATAAGGCAATAGTTCACACAACTAGTGAATATAAAATCACATGATATCTACTCTTGCAATTTGATTTATGTAATGTGGCGACAATGTTTAATTAAACAAATTTAAAATTATATTTAAAAATTGTTGCCACGGTCTGCCTTATCCCTGTCCTGTCCTATCCCTGTCCTGTCCTACCCCTTCTTACCCTTCCTACCCAGAAAGTACTACAGAAATTTACAGGAAAATTAGAGATTTATTATATTTTAAAGATACTCTTGTAGCATATGATTACCTTTAAAAAGCGATTAAGCTTGCAGCTCTGGTTTTCCCTTTTCACCTTTATCTTAGAACCCCATTTGAGCCAGATTGGATTATGACAAACCTGCTAAAATTCAGTTGATTTGGCTAATTTCATCAGTTGATTTCATCCTAATCCAAAATAATTAATTTATTATATGCCCAAATATATAAAAACTATATTTGGGCATACATATACAGTAGTTTTCAGAACGAGCGGTGGCCATATCGGTTGCCGGTATGTTCTGCTCATGCGCACCGCCATCTTGGAATATATCTTGTTATACACCAAGATGGCGGCACCCGAACATGCAAATCTGAATCTGAAACATAATAACAATTAGTTTCCTTTGATGAAGCAAATGAAAATGTTTTTTATTTTCATTTGTTTCTGCCAAAACAAATTTGTTTGCCATGCACATGGCTATAAAATATATCTGACACATTACATATTTTGAATGTATTAATGCTCAGTATCAAATCCCTGGTAGATGTAAGATTTCTTATTTGCAAATATTGTATTTAGGTACTGTGTGTCTGTGAAGGTTCTCATTCAACCATGTCACAGTATATCTGTCAAAAATCAAGGTAACTGGACTTTCTGTATTTTTCTTGAAGACATTTTGCTGGTCATCTGACTATCTTTCTCAATTAAGAATTCAGTCATGGATTGAGAAAGCTAGTCAAATGACCAGTGAAAAGTCTTCAAGAAAAATACAATAAGTCCAGTTACCTTGTTTTATTTTTTACATATGTGTTTAGCCATATTAATAAATGCAAGAAAACTAATCTTTCTCATCCTGATTTTGTGGTAATTAAGAGTCCCCTTATATTTAGGAAAGCATAATTTAAAATTTCATTAGGAATATTCCTTTTTGAGAGACTCAACTTAACAGAAAATTAAACATATTTGTTAGGGCAAATGGCCAGGTGTTGTTTTGACTTTAGAAAAGTAGGTATTAAAAATAAGTAATAATAGTGAATTACAGCTGGGTGTATGTGGCAACTATTAGTGTGCATTTGAACTTTATCTCCAAACTATAAATAAAGAATATATTTCACCAATTGATTATGTAAATTGTATATGATTTTGGTAATATTTATGTAAGCACAAGAGCCTAACCTAATGTAACTATGTGCATATGTTTTTCTTCTTTCCATTGTGCTAAATATGAGGCCTAGTAGTTTCTGAGGGAGTATAAATATGATACCACTGAAGGCGAGAATTGCTTTCGAAATTATTCTTTCTTTGATTCTCATCTTACTATCTCTCACATTGTTGGTGCAAACATGGGGAAGTATTAAGTTTATAGAAAGGCCTTTCCCCTTCCAGTGGTTATGTCTTTTGCCTTATGTTCTCTGGATAAATAGACAATTGGGATGAGGAAATTGGCCTGGTTTCAGTTCACAGGACATTCATTGAACACCATAAAAATCCATAAAATCCAGAATTTGTAAACTTTATTCTGGACCCCATTGAAGAAAATGGGTAGTGAGGCAAAAAGCAGAAGGCCCTTTTCCCACTTCCAGAGACTCCTATCTTCCCCAGCACAGAAAATGCCGCTCTCCTCTAATGTCCATTCCATACGCTCTTCTATGCTCCCTGTACCCCAAGTTCCTCTCCCACACATGTCACCAAGTGGGCTGCTCTCCTTCAGATTTCTTCAGAAGACACTGATCAACTGCTACTCCATGGATAGCTTTCACTTAGTAAAGCCATCATATGTGAATCTTGGAGGGAAATCCAGTTCAAATTGTTCATAGAGCATTTTACGCCTTTAATTTCCACTATAAAAACTCCCTTCCGAAATGGCTGACTTCCTGCCCCAAATGTCAGGTTTGTTCACCGGATAGAAGGGGAAATCCTCCGCACACCTTGCAGCAATCAAGGCCTATGAAGACAATGGTGCTGTAGTGATGAACACGGATGGCACCGTGCAGACACAATATAGGAAAAGGAATCACCAGCACTCAGTAGAATAATCCAACATGTCCATTTATTGGACATAGACGTCACACAATCACAAGAGCCAACGTTTCGAGACCACCCAGGGTCTCTTCATCATTTCACTCTTCATCTTGGTCACTCTTTATGCCCTGATGAAGAGACCCTGCATGGTCTCGAAACATTGGCTCTTGTGATTGTGTGATGTCTATGTCCAATAAATGGACATGTTGGATTATTCTACTGAGTGCTGGTGATTCCTTTTCCTATATTAGGTTTGTTCACCGGACTAGGGTCTTCTGAAATGGTTATGCCCCCATATGCAACTATTTTGGTCCACTGTCCTCTCCTTCATGAATTCCATCTCGGGCTCCCAAAGGCCCCTCAATCCCGCACTCAGCCTATTCCATGCATCAATGCCCTCAGCAACTTCTGCTCCTCGGGCCCTCCTGCTGGGAGCATTTATGTATGATCGCTGCGAAAAAATATACTAACGAATTAGCATATTCCCTCTCCCCCCTCCTTATCGTCCCTGAAAGACCTCCTACACAAATTGATGTCACTAGATAAATTGGATGCCCATCTCAACCAAACTCATGCAACTTATTTCTTTACCACCTGGACCCCATTTCTACTGACCGAAATTTCTCCAGGACAGCTTAAAGAGGTGATGTCCTTATTTGAGGACACAAAATGGTATCTTGCCTTGATGGCCGCTGGTTCTCTGGGTGCATTACATATCCTTTAACATTCCAATATATGATTTCTACTACTAACACTGCTACAACTCCACTTGTCACTCTCCTAGTCCCAGTTACTATATTTCACTCTTCATCCCATCTACAACCTTAGCCAAACGTCCCTGAATTGATTGAGATGGTATTCGATACGGTTTCCCACTGTTGATGTTACTTATGTATGATTACATCTACCTTACTGTTGATTGATCTGTTTTTTCAGAAAACTTTCAATAAAGATTACATGCTAAAAAAAAAAAAGCAGAGGGCATTGGGAGCTGTGCACTGTGTTAGGGGCAATATACCAAGAAAAAAATGCTCTTCAGCATGGAGAGGGTCCTTCTTTTTATGGGACTTTGTAGAGAACATGGGGAAAACACCATTCCTTTAATACAGTACATGTACATGTGTCCGGCGCTTGGGGCCGCGGGCCGGCATCTTCAACCAGCGGCGTGACGTCACGAGGAGACCGAGGCGGCGCACGGCGCGCTCGGCTCCTCCCCCTCTGGGATCCTCCTCCTCATAATGACGCGAGTTGCAATGGCTCGGCGTTCTAGTGTTGCGAACGTCGAGCCAGTGCAACTTGCCTGATAGCGAAGGACACAGAACCATCAGCAGTGACAAGAGCCTGCTACTCACCTCACTCGAAAACGCTCCTCTTACCCTAGGGTGCTCCACAAGGATCCTTCCCTGCTCTCCTCGGACTCCTCATTTGGGCTTGCCTCTTGGATCTCTCCCTGGAACTGCCAGGACTTCAAATGGCAGCCCCGGACCAGATACTGGACTGTTAACCCATCCCTAACTGCAAGTACTCTGCCCTAAAGGCTGATCTATACAGAGTGTCAACAATTACTCCTGTGCACCTGATTACAGTGATAACTGTGAACTTCTACTCCTGTACAACTTGTATGCTAATACTATTATTGCACTTTCTTATACAACCACATAGCAGTGGTCTCAGTCGAGAGTGTGGGATTAAGGTGAATGCATTGTACACATACGAATCATACCATCTAGAGGCTGCTGGTTACCACATAGATATATAGGAGTACTGCTCTGCATACCTATAGGGGACCTCCAAACCCCCATCGT
Source organism: Nanorana parkeri (assembly GCF_000935625.1). NCBI lineage: Eukaryota > Metazoa > Chordata > Amphibia > Anura > Dicroglossidae > Nanorana > Nanorana parkeri. The sequence goes on along the minus strand of NW_017306517.1, from coordinate 988,541 downwards.
ATACTGTGATTGGCGTATGATGTGCTAGAGGGTTACGACATCACTCCATAACATACAGAGTGTAAACAGGAACCCTCGATCTGAGCCAATTCACATACACAGGTGCCTAGCCAATTTCCGCAGCTGCGATCCAACCCAACCTCCTTGGCTCACGCGTTACAGTACATGCTTGTGAGATGCCTTTAAGTTGTAAGCAATACTACAGAACAATGCAATTTTTAAGGACAGCGTCAGCAACAGTTCTGTGTTCTGTAGTTTTGTCATTTAGCTTGGAATAAATACAACAACAGCATCCAAATCTTATTAATTTTAACTTGACAAAAAATGCTTCTTCAGGTAGTTTTGACTGAGATGCCTGATTTATTTAACTAGCAGTATTAGGCCAGAAATGAGTAGTAAAGTAGCAGAAACAACAGATTTAAAAGCAATAGAAAAGTTTGCTCTTACAATGAAGCCAGGGGTCTCAACTTCATACCAATTGGCCAGTGGCATAATGGTTTCATAATGTAGCTTACAATCATATTTTTTTGTAGTACCACACTGTTCTGTGGTGAGTTTAATAAAAATGTCAAAACAGATGCCAAAAAAACCCTTAAAAGCCACAACCCCACATCCCGGTGATGACAGTTTTTATCCTGAAATAAAAAATTCCACATTTCAGAGATGATAGTCACACATATATCACTGTGGCTGAAGAGTATGTAAGCAGCTTGTTTGGGTTGCAATGTCATTTCTATCATAAAATTGAAATTAAAAAAATTAAATATTAAAGTGTGTTTTTTGAGCTACGGTGGCCAGACATATTGTGCAGACCCCATAGTTAGTATTTAAACAATTGGGGTTGACTGTATTTTTGAAAGTGTTGGAGAGAAGATCAACAGCACTCACAAAGTTCAAAGTGTGAATTTTTCATTCCTCTTTATTGAACATGCATTGCATGTGTCATCAAAGCCAATTGGCTTTGATTACACCAGGCAGCTTTTATTAAACAAAAGATTTAAGAGTGTATTATTTCATTGGAAAAGTAATCATTTCCTATGCTTTCACCTCCATCTAGTGGCCATAATATGGTATTTTGCTGAAATTACATTTGTCCTGAAAAGAAAATGTGTTAGTAGCATTTTGTTTTTTCCTTCATTTGCAAAGAATGTGCATGCAAAGGTTTCCAAGTGTTTGAATACTGTCTATGAAGTCTGTACAGTATTTATACATTTATTCTGTGAAATATATACACTTTGATGGTCGTTTATGGGTCGAGAAGCTGTATGCTACTTGCCCCCTTGAAAATGCAAGGAGTCATTACAGTATTTCTTCCTTTTTCTGTCAGATATATACACCTTAATGTGCATGCTGTGTGCCTATTGACAATGAGGTCTATGCCAAGTGTTTACATACTATTTATGTTGTCTGTACAATAGTACTTCCCTTTGCTGTTAAATATCTAGGGGGGAATTTATCAAAGCACTTGCGAGTGTTTGAACTTGCATGGAAAATATTTGCACCAGATTTATCAAGCTAGTGTAATGTTGTAGATAAATGAGGTTTAACAAGTGCAGATGAAAACATGTTGTTGAAAAAGTTGGTCAAGCTCTGAAGAAAACGGGGGGGAAAACACGTGCAAAAAACATGCAGTTAAAAAAGTAGTGCAGGCTCTGAAGAAAACAGGTGCAAAACACGTGCAAAGTACATACATTTGAAAAAGTAGTGCAGGCTCTGAAGAAAACAGGGGCAGATGTTAAAAGACAGATTTGCACATTAAAAAAAAATGGTCTAAGAGGCTAAAACTGTTGCAAGTGCTTTGATAAATTCCTCCCACTGACTTTTAAGTGCATTTTTGGGCTAAAAAACACAATGCTGTATGTCCTTTTAACACAACCTAATCTGAATCTTTGAATACTGTCATTGGATTCTGTACAATATTTATTTGTCATCTCTGCCCCTTACATTGCAGCCCAATCATACTCCCCAGCCACCAGAGGCGGCTCTCTAATTAGGCCAGTTAGGCGGTCGCCGAAGGCCTCGCGCTCACGAGGGCCTCGCGGCCGCCTAACTCACTTTTGCAGATTCACTGCACCTGACTCTGGCGAGTCCGTCCCTGGGCAGAGGGGAGCTGCAATTTCCTTGCAGGGAGAATGGGGCCCCCGCGGCCTCCGCACAATCCCCGCCCCTCCGCCCATCTGACACTGCGGGCCTCGTGGGGAGAATGGGGCACCCGCGGCCTCCGCAAATTCCCGCCCCTCCCCCCATCTGACACCGCGGGCCTTTCGGGGAGAATGGGGTGCCAGCAGCGCCACTTCCTTCCTTCCCTGAGAGATGAGAGAGCCCGCCCGGTTCCATCGACATGCAGAGGCTCCCGCTCCTCCAGCATTCAGCCGTGGCATCGGATTTGGAAGAGAGCAAGGAGGAGGCCGATACCATCAGAGGGTAAGAAAGGTCTGGGACACAGGGAGTTAACCCCTCGATCAGGAGCAGCAGGTGCATAGAGATCAAGTAAGTGCAGCACCCCTCTTCAAAAAAGGAAAATGCATGCTACAAAAAAAATCATCCTTTTAAAAAAAATACTGTTTTCAGGGCCCAGTCACACTATAAAGAGTGCGTTCCAGTGCGTTTTGCCTCTGGAACGCAACTCGGCCAGCTCACTTTGTTTTGGGATGGGAGGGGGCATGGCGATGCCATGAATTCAATAGCATCACAGCCACCACCCCGCCACGTGATCGCCGGCACCCAAACGCATGGAATATTAGTGCTTGCGCATTGGTCCAGTGCAATCTGCAAAAATACTTTTTTGCAGATCGCACTGGACTGGAACGCATGCCATGCCATCCCATACTGTGATAGGAAAGCAGGATTTAGTGCGTTCTTTACTACTGAACTGTGTCCTTCTTTCTGCTCTCTGCACTATGTGCGTTCTTTACTTCTGCCCTCTATGCGTTACTTCTGACCGCTGTGCGTTCCTTACTTCTGCACTCTGTGCATTCCTTACTTCTGCCCTCTGCGCGTTCCTTACTTCTGCCCTCTGCGCGCTCCTTAATTCTGACCTCTGCGCGTTACTTACTTTTGCCCTCTGCGCGTTACTTACTTTTGCCCTCTGCGCGTTACTTACTTTTGCCCTATGCGCGTTGCTTAAATCTTACCCCTGCACTCTGTGCGTTGCTTACATCTTACCCCTGCACTCTGTGCGTTGCTTACATCTTATCCCTGCACTATGTGCATTGCTTACATCTTACCCCTGCACTCTGTGCGTTGCTTACATCTTACCCCTGCACTCTGTGCGTTCCTTACTTCGGACCTCTGCACTCTGTGCGTTACTTCCATAGGGTCAGGGTTTTGTGTATAGTTATATGTAGAATTTAGATATGAGACAGAAATGGCTGCTGGAATTAAAAACGCTTGCCCTAAAATATGCAATTTATGCAGTTAATTTTTTATTATTGTTTGCATTTTATTTTATTATGTGCAGGGCTTGAAATATTTTAGGGTGTCTCACCAGTCAGTCAAAAATGTCACCAGTCGGCATGACCAGACTATCGGCCTTGCAATTTATGATAACATTTTTTGGGGACAGATAGAGCTTTCTTTTGGTAGTATATAATCACCACTGAGGGGGTACTTTTTTACTACATAATGAAAAAAGTACTGTAAATTTCACATAAAAAAATGTTTTCCCTCCGTTATGTTATAAAACATTTATTCTTACCCATATTTGTGGTAAAATATCAAAGTCGGGGTCACGTCGGGTAAATAGACACCAAACATGTCAAGCTTTAAAATTGTGCGCGCCTGCAAAATCGCAACAAGCGACCACGCCGAAAACTGACCATAGGCAACGCTTTAAACGCTTATATTGCTCATCAGTTTAGTGTTATCGGTTATTAATGACCCTAAAATTATTGCTCTCACTCCAACGTTCGTGGTGATGTATATCATGTGCGGCACAAAAGGTGCAATTGTCGTATTTGCATGTAGGCACACCCGAAGCATATCTTCGTGTGTACGTGGGGGGCGAGGGGCTTATGCCTCTTTATTTTTTTATAATACTTTTTTTTACACAACTTTATTGCTTTCACAGAGGGGGCTAAGAAGCCCCCCTATGTGATAGCCAATTTACATGACAGGCCCTCTTTACGTAGACATCAGGGGTCTCCAAAACCCCTAATGTCTTCTAGGGACCCCAGAGATCTGCTTCATCAGCTCCTGTAGCTGGATTGTGACACTGAATGCAGGAAGTGATGTAATATACATCACATCCTGCATTCAGGGACTGGAGAGGAGATCAGAGGGAGATTGTGTACTGATCTCCTATCACAGAGCAGCCGTGCCGGTCCCGGCCGCATCGGGCACAGCGGATCTCGGGACCGCCAAGGATGCCTGCTCCTATACAAGCAGTCGGGCGTCTCTAGAGATTTCATGTATCAAAAACGTTACCACAGGCGATTACGACCCCTCCATCTTATGTTAATATTGTCCAGTTTTTACATCACCAGTGGCCTCAATCAATTAGAACTATATTATTCACCGTTTATTAAACGGCCTTTTTACATGTTATGGTTTTAAATGTAACTTTTAAATATCTACATTTTAGATTCATTGTGTCCTTTTTTAATTGATTATGTTAAATTATTATTTGCACTACTTATATTTAACAAAACTACATTTATATAGCTTACAAAGATTGAAACAACGGCTCCAACCAATTAAGGGATTTCTTTTTTGATCCCACCCTCAACTTTGGAGACATTTCAAAGATAGATGTTGTTAGTTTTAAAGATATAAGTTGATATTGGGGGCCAAAAATTATTTTGACCGGTCCATTTATATCAACACAGGGGTCTAATAATAAACGATTCTTCCTCTCAGGCGAATGTATACCATATGAATCAATAGTCGAATAGAGATATCAATGTGTTAGAATTGCATCTACATTGTATGATTAGAATTGCATCTACATTGAACAAGTTTGTTGTATTCATTAACTTTTGAAGTTTTTCTGTTATATTCATTAACTTTAGAGGTATCGATAAAACTTCCTGTTGTCTCCTAGCAAATACCGCAATGGGACTATATGTATGCGGGGGATATTTCTTGACTTGAATTTATACTAATTTATACTAATTTCCACTTGTCTGTATTGTTTTAATTAAGTCTAAAAGAAACCCCGAATGTACATGACATACAAAGTTTCCAGCGGGCTCAGATGTCAGGCTGCGAACACTAGAGCGGCTTTAGGTCTTTTTTAGAGTCTCTTTTTTAGAGGATTTATTCCTCGATATTCAATAAGCTCTCTATTCCCTCCTTTTTTTTGTCTTTTTTTTGTCTCTTTAGAAAAAAATATTTTTTTTTGTCTCTTTTAAAATCTCTTATTTAAATTAGTCTCTTGCATTCACAGACACCTATTATCCTGTACTGATAGCTTGTTCCATACATCAAGAAATAGTAATCTTTCCAACTGAAAAGGTTAAAAATTAGTCTCTACTAAAAACAGCCGTCTGCCTGTCAGACGGAAGTCAGCAAAAATCTCAAATACCGGAGATTGGCCCGAACACCTTTGTCAAAGACAAAACCTTTACGATTGGTCATCTTTTAAATAAAAGAACAGGACTCAGGAGAGTTACCTTAGGTTCTGATGAAGGGGGCGTGCCCCTGAAACGCGTAGACCATTTTAACTCACGGGAGCAGAGGACGCTGATTTGGAGATCCCCTCAGACTTCCCCTGCTGGAGATTTTATATTTTATCGTTTCTTTTATGCTTGCGATCATTGGCTTTCGTATAAGTACAATTTCAGTTGCGTGTTGTACCTATCAAATAAACTTTTACACTATGGAGGCGCTCTGTTTTGCTTTTGTCTCTAGAGATGCCCGATTACTTGAATGTAAAGCTCCCGGCCGGCCGTGTAATTACAACGGGCGGCCGGGAAGCTACTCGTCGGCCTCCGCCATCCTCTCGTTTGTGGATTTTTCAAGCCCTGATTATGGGTGTGAGTGGGGGGCCTCACATTTTGAGTTTCGCCTAAGGCCTCCCAAAGTCTAGAGCCACCTCTGCCAGCCACAGTCCTAAATTTGCAGTTATTATCTCTGAAATATGGCACTTCATGATAAAAATTGCCTTGTCTCTGGAATGTGGGGTTGTGGTTTTCAAACTGTTTTTGTAGACTGTTACCCAAATTACTAGTTTAAGTTATGATCCACTATTTAAGCGCTCACACTTACAACAAGGGTGGATAATCTTATTTTGTATCTACCTACAGGATCTTTTAAGGCTCTTAGCCAGAAACAAAAGAGAATATGCACCTTTTGTGAAAATAAATAGTCTTGCCACCGAAATGTCTATGGATCCTATCTTGTCTTGACTTTACATTTAACAGGCTATGCCTGGACAGATCCATAATTACATTCAAAATCCCCATGTATTCAATTCCTCAGGACAGCAAAAACTCATTTTTTTCCTTACTCCATTCAGTCACCCAACATAGAATATCTTTAATTACAAAAATGATATACAAAAGTTCATGGAGAGTTGACATAAACCTCATAAGGTAACACGACTTAGTGACACAGTGTGGTACTGCAGAAAAAGAAGATCACAAGCTGTACTATGAAACCGTTTTGCCACTGGCAAATTTGTATAAAGTTGAGGGCTTTAGCTGAACTTTCCTATAACTTTTAGATCTGTTGTGGCTGTTTTGTCCAATGCTAGAAAAAACAAGATCAGGTGTCACAGCCAAAAATACTTTAAAAAAAAAGCCTATTTTTAAGTTGAAATAATTCAGCTTTGGGTGCTACTGCTGTGAAATTAAAAAAAATGAATAGCACACGCAAAATATGTGATACCAGTATACAGTGTCACTGATGCTGTCTTTGAGAATCATACTGTTCTGTATAAAGCTTAAAGGAAATCAAATCCTTACCTATTAGCCTTAAAAATTGACAGAATTGATTGTCTGTGAATGTTTACTATTGTCTTAGACTACCAGAACTAGAAGTTTTATTTGTTTAACAATACTTTACATAAATAATATAGTGATATTTACCATAAAAAAGTGACAACCACTTGCTGACCGCTGTGTTTACACCCCCTTCCTGTCCAGGCCATTTTTCAGTATTTAGCGCTGCAGTATTTTGACTGACATTTTTAAGTACACTGTACTGAAATTAATTTTATACCATTCTTATCCCCCTATGTGATATCAAATTACAGTGACAGTAATGTCACCTAGGGACCCCCATAGAAGCTGATGAAGCACAGATCTGCTTCATCAGCTTCTCTCTGGTTTCTGTACCGGAGAGTGACAGAGGAATGCTGAAGTGATGTAGTAAACATCACTTCCTGCATTCAAAGATGGGGGCAGGAGAGTGGAGAGAGATTGTGTACTGATCTCCCTCTGTTCTCAGTGCACAGAGCCACATCGCCCATCCAGGATCGGATGCCCGGGATCTCGGGGATGGCGGAGGCGGGGACGGAGACCAAGAGGAGAGGTAAGGGGACTCCCGCCAGACTGCTTCTATGTTAACGGCCATCGCTGGCTGTTTAAAATTCTGGTGGTTTCCCGCTTGTGTGCGTGGGCACAGGCACGAAAGACGTCTATAGATGCCCACCCACATCCAGAAGACTCCCGTCCGGCCATTTCTGAACGTTCGGCAGGCAGGAGGTGGTTAAAAAGCTTAGCTTCCAGTGGCAGAGAAATGTGAAATAATGGCATCTATTTTGTCCCCTGTAATTATATATTGATACTGTTTATTAATTGTTTTCTGGGTTGTTGATAAACACAGCGAATGTTACAACCATCCCATAATTCAGGTCTTGTTCACTTAAACACAGTGCTCTATTGCTCTTCATTGTTGACATTTTGTTTTATCTCACAATCTAAATCCTAACAGAATTACTGTAAACCCTGCTCTTTGCTGAAAGAAATCTCATAAAGCCCGGAAGGTACTATAGCCAGGTGATAATGGATGAGTTAGCATGATTTCAGTAATGCCTCTCACAGGCATTACAAGCTGTGGTTTTAGCAGATCATAAACGTTCTTTTTTGTTTTCTCATTTCCCTCACTTGAAAACGTGCTACTCTGCCAAGAAGAAATATTACAGACAGCAAGAGACTTGCTTTTCTGTGTCTAGCTGGAAATAGAGTGCACTGCAGAATAAATAAATAATGCAAAATGAATATAGAACATCCTGAGCACAGTCATTTGTATGCTTCACTGAAACTTTTGCTTTCCACTTTGTAGACTGTATACAGGTTTTATTTTGAAAATGTACTGTGTCTTCAAAATTATTTTTTCTTACACTCAATGTAATTGGTTTCTAATACCGTTGTTACCTGACTTAGGTATTTGTCTACCTAATTGCTCAATGCAGTTTGGCATTGCATAAAAAATGTATATGAGACACACTTAACAGTTGTATTCAGACAAACATGCATATAGCAGTTTTTTAGCACTGAAGCGCATATGGTTAATGAACCATGCGTTCATTACCCCCAGTGGCACCACACAGTACAATAAATAAAAATGAATACAAATTATAACACGTGTTTCTAAACACAAACAAGCTTTTATATATATATATATATAAGCTTTTTACTTTCTAAATGCTTGTTTCATTTATAAAGCATATTTGATATTCACATTGGTCCATACCTCTGTCCAAATTGGCTAAATTTGCTGAGATTTATCCAACATCTGGATTTCTGACTCCCCAATGGGTAATCTAGGACTTAGTAGTGTCTACTTTATTAATGATATGGACTATGTTACATTTGCCAGCACCAATCACTTTTCTTCATCCTTTGCTTTGACATTGTGAATTATCCACTTTTTCAGTGATTCACCATTTATTGCTGTAGAGACTCAATGCCCACAATCTCTCTCATTGCCCCTCACCATACATTGGTCACACATTGGCTGCGCTGCTAGTAAAGATATTATTGAAAAATATTGAGCTCTCTGTACTGCCATTCACCTTTTCCACCTCCATAGATTGATGCTATAACAAATGGATGTAGAAGGTGAATGCCATTGAAGAGTCAGTAAATGTAGTCAAAGTCAGGCATGCAAATGTGCCTTAATTCAGCCATTGTTTTGTTAATATGTCCCAATTGCCTTTCTGCTTACACCAGTTCTTCAGAATGACTTACTATTATGAAAAGGACTGCTCTAAGGAAGCCATGCAAGGGCAAACCCTATCAGCAGGACAATTCTCACTGGTGGTATGGTGGTTATGGTGGGACCGATCTTTTCTATAATAATGTGCCTATGCACTGGTACTTGCACAGACTCCTACATTATCTGCCTTGGAAAACTATTATGCTATATCAGTTTGGAGCTTGCACTCTACATTTTACCAAACTTTTTAGGATGCCCTAATGTTGCTATATATGATAAGTGCTGATTGCTTTATTATTTTCTGTTTGATTACTTGGAAGTCTTTTTTCTTCCACCATACATACAGACAACACTAAGCACTACTGACCAATATATAGAGAGATATACATAGCCTTCAGCATTTAGGTGCAGTTTCTATATTAATAGATGCTTGATTTACTGATTTACTGCCTAATTTAATTTTACTTATTAGTATCAAATCTTGAGTGGGCATCACATGATTATAAGCTTGATATAGTCATTACAACAGACTGAATGATGCATGGAACTTGGAACTTTATGGTGTTGATTTACTAAAGGCATATAGACTGTTCAACTTGCAAGGGAATTTTCCCTTGGTTTAGTGAATGAGTTAAAGCTCTGCTAATTTCCATCATTCTATCGTGTGAAAGCAAAAATAATTTTTTTTAATTTCCCTTATTCATGATTGTGCATTCTGTCCAAAGTGAAGTTTCAACACATTCAGTAAGCTAATTTAGCATTCGCTTTAAACATGCAAATTCACTTGCAAAGTCACGGGGATATTTGCTATTAGTAAATCAACCCCTATATGCCTATGATTTACATGGACATTGTTTTCTTGAAAGATTTTGATACAGACTATATAAAAACTAATGTCTGCAGTGAATATTCAGTGAGAAAGGGGAAAATTGATTCTACATTAAGAAGAGACAACCATTGATATTATGCCCTTATGCGTATAATACTCATGCTGTACTGACTGCAACATGACACTGTGTTATAACTTTCTGTAAAACCTTAATAAAAAATTACTTGATTTAAAAAAAAAAAAAAAAAGAAGAGACAACCAATAGAACCAGTGTATCAATGCTATCCCTTTTGTGACATTGCGTGACTTATGTAATAGTGTAACCAATATTCAAAAACTGAGGAGATGAACTGCTTGTCATTTTTTCTAAAGAGGTTATGGTGGCATTATGTGACTAAAAGTCTCAGACTCAGCTACTACAAGACTGATATGTATACTAACATGTTCACAAAGTGTTTTGCAGATGCTTTTCCTGTCTTTTGATATTCCATCATTGGTTGGTTACAGAAAACAAATATTTCCTTTTGTCACACTTCCCAAGAAAAACATTCAAATGTTTGAGACATTTTTAAAATATTTTTTTGCAAGCTGAATTTGCCTCTGGTTTGGTTTACTATTTTTAAACACTATCTCAAAATATATAAAAGTGCGTTATATAGATAGAGCCTGAAGGACTACTCATGCTTAATATACAACATTAAACTTTTATGGATTTACATGTAAAAACAATATGGTCTGTGGTTATTGAGTAAGTGTTGTATTGTGGCAATATTCCCAGCTGTTACAGGTTATTCTATTATTAAAACGTTTTCTTCATTATAATATACCATTTATATATTTCCTTTTTTTGCCACTTTTTTTAATCTTTATCATATCATACTCCGCAAAGGTTCATTTTGGCTTTTGTTCTTCACAATATTATGAAAATAGTCCGGAACTTAGGCTTTTGACAAGTAAACAAATTTGCAATGGTGTCCACTTACATCAGCTTGAACATCTAATTAAAGAAAAATAAATATATTCACCAGCACCTTGGTATGTTGATAATCTTGTCCTTTAGTCACATAAAGTAACAGGCATTACAAGCCAGTGCTCTGGAACTTTGCAGGACCCTAAGGTAGAGAGCTATGGGCAAACCTGTAAGGTGTGTGAGGTATACAGTACAATTTCTCAACAATAATTTAGACACACTCCCTATATACCGTATTTTTCGCTCCATAAGACGCACCCCCCCCCAAAAGGCGGGGAAAAAAGGGTGTGCGTCTTATGGAGCCTGACGCACGGAACATGCAGTTTGGGGTGCCGGATGAGCTAAAGCAGACCTCTATGTACAATGGGAGCCGCTGCTCATTTAATACAAGTGATCTATTCAGATCACTTGTATTAAAACCGAGCGGCGGCGGGGATCGAGTCCGCCCCCCTGCCGTGGTTTTCGGGTCGCCCGCTCCTCTGGGGGACCGTGACCATGGGATAGGAGCTCACCATAGAGCCCCTAGAGCAGACAAAGAACATCAGTTATTTGTCTGCTCTGTGTGAACACTGAGACCGTGGCGCTGTAGTCACAGCACCACCTGTCTCAGCGGTCACAAACTGCAGCTTCTGTAACAGTTTCTGTCACAGAAACTGTCACAGAACCTGCCCGCATCCTATGGTCCGGTGCGCCTTATGGAGTGCAAAATACGGTACTTGTATTGCAAGAGCTCATGTGTGCTAGCCTGTGCTTACATACCAAGCTGTTAAGGTCCACATGCTGTGCAGAACCTTCTAATCTAGAAGAATTGTATGTTCTGTGGTATTGTGTGGCACTCTCATGGCAGAACGGGGGGTTGCAGTCACCCAGGACTCTCAGCCAGAGGGTTGAGCAGTTCCAGGAGGCAAGTTCCTGTACTGGGAAAGAGCTGACTTTGCAGTTCTTCCCAGGATTTTTGGATTTGGCTTGGGATCCTGGAACTGGGAGATTTCTAAAAGAATTAGGAGGGGTGAAATCTCCATTCCTGGGTCCATTGTTTAGTAGTGGCCATCACCTAATTGCTCACCTGTTCTGGGCTACAGCTGGGAAGAGGAACAGAGGTGTTCAGGAGTCAGGAGGTCTCCACCCAGAAGTGAGAGGGGAGCCAGGTGGCTGCATGTGCTAGAGGCACAGGGAAGACAGCCAAGGAGGCTGAGAGAGCCATTTACACATTGAGTATGTGCGACAATCTTTGGTCGGTAAGACAGTGTCTACCTGCTGAAACATTAGCAGACTATATGCTGTGTTGATGAAAGAAATAAAAGACTGTCCTGTTTATGTTTCATCCCTCCCAATTCTCTTAGAAATCTCCCAGTTCCAGGATCCCATGCCAAATCCAGAAATCCTGGGAAGAACCGAAAAGTCAGCTCTTTCCCAGTACAGGAACTTGCCTCCTGGAACTGCTCAGCCCCTCTGGCTGAGAGTCCTGGGTGACTGCAACCCCCAGTTCTACCATGGGATTGCCACACAATACCACAGTTCGTTATGCGCATCATCATCATCAACAACAGGTCATTATCCAATTTTATTGCTTTAGCAGTAATGAAAAAATTATTTAACACTATTTTAAAGTGCCATAACTCTGTCTGTTGCAACACCTCTACAGTACTGTTGCTTTCTTTGTATTATGATTTGTATCTTCACTGCATCAGCAATGCCACTCAAAGCATTTTACCCTATTTTGCCACACAGTCAAGTACAGCAATATTTTCTTAAAAATTATTTGGCAGTGGTAGCTGTCACTAAAGTATCACTGTTCCTGTGGAGCAAGACTTACCAAATGACATACACAGCTACACTTAACCGGGGTCAGATGTTGATTCCGGTAACTACACGGGTTCTAACTTTGGAGAAGATAGAAATTGGTGACTGGGTATAGCTCTAAAATCTGAAGACTGCTACCTTTTTTCTTGAATTCCTCCTGAAAAATATCAGTGACTTTCTTGCATGTGAGTGTGACAAGGCACTGCTGTATCTATAGCTTTATAGCTGTATGTCTGCAGTGTGAGATCGAAATCACTGCTGCCTGTGACTGCTAGTCTCAGGGGAGATTTGGAGTGAGATAGTCACCAATTTCTATCCATCATGTCACTACTGTGCGGTTCACTGTTCTGTTTGGTAGAGGCTCTGACATGTAGAGGCAAAAGCCTGCATCTACCAAGATGACAGCCTCTACACAGAGACTACGTGAAGATCAAGGCATGCTAAGTCTGTAATGAGGAATGATCAGCTGCTGGGAGACCACTAACATTAACTAGTTATTTACCTTTAGCTGTGCTACCTTTTTGGGGCACAGCTCACAGAGTACAGTTTCAGTTTAAGAGACATTTATAATTATACTTTTTTTACCAATGAGGATGGAAAAATGAGAAATACCTGCAAATATGCTATAGATCCTTTGCTTCTCAGATATTGAAGTGCAAAGAAAAAATATCCCTGTTTTCTTCCATTTGTTATAGAGAATTTGTTCAACAAGAAGCTGTAAGTTTATCCCTTACAATAAGGATTTGTGTGTTGAGCAAGTGTTGTTAAATAAATGGAACTTCTAAAACCCAATTTAACCCATGTTGCATGCCTTCTCTGAATCTACAGTTAGAAGCAGAGTAGAGGTCTGATGAGTTTAAACATGGTATGGCATTGATCAGTCTAAGATTGAGCACTTTTAAGTGCATTTTAAGTCTGATTTTAGTAAATTATCGGGTTATTGTTACCTGAAGAAGAAGGTTGATAGTTTTAGGGAGTGTTACAGTAATGACCTGTAACATCTCTTTCAGGAAAAAAAGCCTTTACACTACACACTTATATAAGAAGCTCAGATGAAGTTTTAGTATAATACCAAATTATGTGTAACACTCAATCAAGATACCATCTTCCCCCGGCAGCCTTACTCAGTGGGAGTAAATCATTGATTTTGATTTTTTTTCAGTGGTGAATGAAAAATTCAATTGGTACAGCTGTTTTCACAAGTGAAGGGAGATGCATTTTTTTCAAGCAATGTGGTTCACATCGCATGGGAATGTATTCAAATCATCAGTTATGTTATACAAATTCCTATAGTAGTCACAGAATGTGATTAATTTACTAAAGGAGTAGTGACTGTTCACTTTGCAAATGATATGTTCAGTTTGTAGAGTGAATGTTAGTAAATAAAGTGAATATGTGTCACTGTCAATATCCAATTGTGCACCAGTAAAAATCCTTCGAAATGTATCTGGTACATAATTGGATATTTAAAGTGAACACAGGTTCACCTTGTTAATCAATATATCTCTGCAATGTATATTTACACTTTGTTAAGTGAACAGCCTTTATTCCTTTAGTAAATCTCCTCTGGAGCATGCCAGAGATTGTTTTTGGCAATCAAGACAAAATGTTATTTTAATTTCAAACTCCTCACAATTTACTCTCTTTGCAAGATAATATTACCCTATTTCTGGTACTTATTAATGCTTGTCCACATGCATTCAGTTCCGTAATTGTTTATTTGATTACTTACTTTGTTTATGGATCCCAGTTGTTTTATCTTATGTGCCAATTATGTAATAGAGTTCAGTTGTTATTTTTTCTGGTGCACTAAATTTGCTAAATATTATTTTATTTACATAAGGAATTATGTACATTACTTTTACACTCAGTAATGCACTTTCTTTCACATGGTACTATGAGAAACGTATTATGTGATGGCTGTTATATTTCTCTTTTTATACCTTTGCTGATATGGCTTATTTCTGTCCACAAATGTATTTGCAGGATTATTCACTAAAGCTGCAAGGCTGAGGTTTAAAATGCTGTAAATCATAGGCACTGATTTATCAAATTGCATTATTACTTAAGAAGTGGTAAATAGTGCCTAAGTTATGCTAATAAATAATATAAAATCAAATATGTTGAGAAAGTATTTTAGCATGTCTTATAGTGTATCTATGGTCAGGTTGTAGACATTCAAGTATTAACATATTCTTGAAAAAATATATCCGAGTACTGAGGAGCAATTCATCCTTAAAGTTCAAAGTTGACCACTGAAATCAGGCTGATTTTCCCAGTAATTTAGTTAACCTTGCTCCCCCCTCCCTTCTCCAGAAACTCCTGTGTGTTTTGAATTGTTATTAGGAGGCTGGACATCATGCTGAGAAGGGGAGAAGGGTATGGACTTTGGTGCTTCTGCTGTGAACTTTGAGGACTAATTATAGCAGTGTTAATCCTTTTCTACTCTATCCAGAACAAAAGAAAAAAGTTTTCGCTTTGCATACATCTTACCCTTGCACTTTTACTTACTCAATGAGCATGTTTAAGCTATTAAATAAGCCTTATGCTTTAATGTACAGTGTATAGTATCGTTTTTTTAATCACTTATATGTGGATTCACTGTATTATGTCAGTAAGGTAAAGAGTGATGGAAAAAATTCAGTAACTCTGAGTACAATCACTTTTTCTTGATAAGTGTTTGTCAATAATTGCTATAGAATAATACATTTGACTTTTTTAGGTAGAGAGAGAAATTGCATAATGAATTGCAGACCATTGTGATACTGTTTTCTTTGTACAATAACATTCGACAGCATTTTTATTTAGTGATGATTATGTGTATATGGATGAGTGCTATAAATATGGATTTGTGTACAGGAGATTTAATTCTGTTTGACTGTGCTCTTTTACAGTACCTGGTTTTCCCTATCCTGCTGCAACAGCTGCTGCTGCTTATAGAGGGGCACACCTTAGAGGTAGAGGCCGTACAGTCTATAATACATTTCGTGCAGCAGCACCTCCTCCTCCAATCCCAGCTTATGGCGGGTAAGAAATATATCTTGTTATATCCAGTTATTTCCAACAGCAAAAATCAACTTTCTTGAATGCATGCTGTTCTTTTCTCACTGCAGAAACTAACACAGTGTGTTGCCAGGCCAAGTGCCTAAAGTTGTGCACCTTGCTCAGAATATTGAAAAATGACTATAATTTGTACTGTCATGGTTGGTGGCTTTAAGCATTTGATATATCACAGGTTGTTATGTAAATTATACTAGCGCTTAGATGCTGCAGAAAAGAGGAGATTGCTACAATTGAAAATGTACCTCTTGTGATTGCAAACATCTGGTCATTAAAGAGGTTTGATAAAGACTAGGCTGTGAAGCTCCCCTCAAATTCTGATTAATAAGATTTCAGTGCACCAATAAAATCAATTTTTGTCTTCACTTAAGGTGCAGATGTCTCAGTTAATGTGTAATTCTCAGCATGCACCTCTTGACAAAGTGCAGAAGGAATTAAATATAGCCATCAGTGCTCTGATTTATATAGCTACACAAGCAAAGTTTCTTTCATTTAAGTTATCCTATTTTAGGGGTTTCTCTACATAATTTTGTATCACCAACAAATACAGAAATGCAACTCTTAATCCCACTTTTTATTCATGTGCGTACAATTCCACTCCAATAAACCTTGGTTTTGCAAAATCTGGATAAAATATGTCTACT
>NW_017306517.1:913502-972111 GCF_000935625.1 Nanorana parkeri | reverse complement strand
CAGGCTTTCAAATATGTTAAAAACAATATCAATTTATTATTGCAAATAGTTAAAATGCATTAATAATATTAAAAACAATGTTTGCATACATGATTCCCCTCAATTATGCCTCCAGCTGCCACATTTGCACTATAAAGTTAGTGTTCATATTTTTAAACGTAAATACTTATTTTTGTATTTTGCAGTCCATTCTTATGGATATACTATTCATAGGTCGTTTCTCCACTGTGGCATGCATTGATTTGCTGCCAACGCATTTCACTGGTATGCTACCTCAGGGGATGGGAGACAATTTATCTATTGCAAACATATAATCAGTTTCTCGTATAATGATTCATCAATTGCATTAAATAACCATCAACATTTTTATATACATTAATCTTACCTACTGAGGTATCTTAGGGTGAATATGGATCTCTCTAAGCAAGGAGAGATCAACCAGTATTCCCTCTCCCATATGCTGCAGTGGTACCACAAGGATAAACAGGATAGAGACCTACTTTTACACTCTTATCTGTGTCAAGTATTATTCAATGTATCCATCACGTACTGTAGTAACCACTACCATTAAAGATTTGTTAGTCCATGTATATCCATATTCCTAGTCTGTCAAAAAACAAATATTCAATCTGTTTACCACATATTATAGCCACTGTATTTGCTGGTCCTATCAAACTCCCAACCCTACCCCAATCTCCCCATACCCCTTCAACATATACCTCCTTTCTCTCTACTTCCTCCCCCCCTAAACCCTCCCTCTCTATGTTAACTTCTTTTAGTGGCAACTCATTCCATAAGTCCAATGTTGCCCACCATTATATGTGAAATCTGGATCCCCACTCTCCCTTGACTATCATTACATCAATGGTCCATTCCTCCCAACTATACCCCTGATTCCCATCTGTCAGGAACCTCCACAAACCTCATGCTCACCCCTGTGCATTAACCCATCTCCCGCCTCCTCACATCACCACGTTATCTCTCTCCAGTGCTATATCCAAGCTTAACCCATCTCAGTGTGACATATCTTTACCACATGACATCTCTTATCAGCTTCCGTGTGCCAACCACTTTCCTCTATACCGCTGTAGACCATTTTAAATGAGCTTTGGCCCAGAGAAGACAGCAGCGTTCTTGGATCATGTTTAGCTATGGCTTCTTCTTTGCGTGATAGAGCTTTCATTTGCATTTGTGGATGGCACAGTGAACTGTGTTCACAGACAGTGGTTTTTGGAAGTGCAGTGATGTCCATCACAAAATCATGCCGGTTTTAAATGCAGTGCTGTCTGGGGGCCCGAAGATCACGGACATCCTAAATGTTGGCCTTGTCACTTCCGCACAGATTTCTCTTAATCTTTTGATGATATTATATACTGTAGATGAGGATATATTTAAAGTCTTTGTAATTTTACATTGAGTAACACTATTCTGAAATTGTTCAACAATTTTTAGACCTAGCTTTTCACAGATTGATGAACCTCTGCTCATCTTTACTTCTGAGACACTGGGGGTGATTTACTAACCTAAACACACGCATGCACCAGGTGCGTGTGATTTTTACATAGCAAAGCGTATTTATCAACCAAAAAGTCTCTATAAGCATATTTCCACTAATGCCATATATGGAAAAATCATGCACATGATGCATATATAATGCTGCTTCACAGTTTAGACAAAAATGGTTACCTCATGCATTTACATTCCTGCATTCATCAATGCAAGCAACACAATGTAGAGCTAATTTACACAACATCACCTTGCAATTCAGGGCAGGGCTTTGCACAACACACCTGCTGGGTGTGTACACTCTACAAAGGTGTTTAGATTCCACCAATAGATCATGCTGGGAGGGAACACACTACAGAGGTGTATACATGTTTGTGGTGTGTTTATAAGGTTAGTAAATCAACCCCACTGACTCTCTAAGATGCTCTTTTTATAACCAATCATGTCACTGACCTGTTGCCAATTAACCTAATTATTTGCAAAATATTCTTTCAGCTCTTCCTTGTTAGTACTATTTACTTTTCCAGCTTTTTGTTGCCCTGCCCCAAATTATTTGAGATGTGTTGCTACCATCAATTTCAAAATTACCTTATTTTTCTTAGAATGGTACATTTTCTCAGTTTAAACATTGAAACCCCATTGTGAAATAAATATGGGCTCATGAGATTTGAAAATCATTGCATTTTGTTTTGTGAGCGTGGGAGGATTCATCCTCCAATCCATCCAGGGAAGGATCGGGTGAAGGGCTGCGGCGGCTCTGCCTGTCAGCAGGGAGCGCCATCTTGGCCATGCCGTCAGTGTGAGCCGTGTCCTGTGAGCGGGGCAGCGATCGGGATCGTGGGGTTTTCGGGGCCAGGAAACGTTCCATACCTCTTCTCCCCTGATCCGTGGGCGGCAATATGCCACTCGGAAGGCTGTCGGGGCCGTTTTTATATGTTTATCGGCAGCATCGAGGGGGAGCGCCGTCACCCCGCTGCTTCTCTCATGGGCGCCGGAACCGGAAGTCCTGCATTTTGTTTTTATGTAGATTTTATACAATGTTCCAACTTTTTTGGAATTGGGGTTGTATTTTAGCTTCTACCATTTGACTCCTAAAGCTATCCTGTTTGTTCAAGAACTGGCAAACCTTAGCTTAGTGTGCAGTACCATTTGACCAATCATTGTTTGGATAATTGAATGTACCTATAATATTAACATATCCTTGTTTCCCAGCTAATTATTTTGTGAAATGAGAGTCCTCTCCCCTTGGTTCTTAACATGTTTGGCTTAAGTTCTCTTCTTGGTCACAGGAGTATCCACATACCGCACTGCAGTTGGGATAGATCCCAACAATATTGTTGAGATCCACCCAGCTGCCTGATTGACAGCTGACTTTGTCCTTTTAGAACCAAAGCCAGTTGTGCCCACTCCCTCCCTGGTCTGTCCCTCCAATGAGCTCTGGAGGGACAGAGAAAGAGGAGGGGGAAGCCCTGCAGCCAACCATGACTGACAGTCACTGCTCTCTGAGGGAGAAGCTGACAGCTGAGCAATCAGTGGTTTGTGATTGCTCAGTTCTTGAGCTATTGAGCCAGTGTATGACACCTGCAGAGTCACACACCAGCTCAAACTATTGGGAAGAGTATATTTGACTCTCCAAATAGTCCTCCTTTAATGTTATGTGGCCTGTAACATTCTCATAATTAATTTACTATTAGCAGCACTATTATATGCAGCTTCAGTCATAAAGACTCTGCTCCATCACAACATTTATTTGCGATATCCTCTATTACACTCCCTTTCAGAGTGCTCTTGACTTAGTCATACCCCCTAACTCTTCTACCAATGCTGTACCTCCTGAAAAGAGAGTCACCTTGAATATTTGCAGTCCAGTCCTGTAAGCTGTCAGTCCAGGTTTCTGATATTCCCACAAAGTCAAAATCTTATTCCAACAACATTTTTATGCAAGATTTCCAGCATTTGTGTACATGCATTGGAATTTTGTTTCAGTACCTGGTTTATTTTTTCTTGTTTTGATATTACAATATGCAATTGTTAGACTTCCTACATTGATTTTAGGTTAGCCACATTGGTTCCTGCTCACTATATGTTAAATTGTCTTCATATCTCTCCAAAATCTAGTTTAAAAGCTCCTCAAACCTTCTAGCTATTTTCTCCCCAAACAAAAGCTGCCCCCTTCCAATTCAGGTACAGTCTTTGCCTTGCCAAAATGGCTGGCAGTCGACCAGAAAGCCAGCCAAATTCTCAATGAACCAAAACCCTGCCTTCTTATACGACTTTCTTAGCCACTTGTTTACCTCCTTGAGCTTCTTGATTATTCTGGTGTTGCTCATAGCACAGGAAGTATCAGAAAATGCTACCTTGGAGTTTGGTAGCTAAGCATTTGAAATCGTTTAGGATGAAGCATCTTCCTGTTATTTTGCCATATGTACCATGGCAGTTGGGTCCTCCCCAGCACATGCCAACAATCTGTCCAGTAAGCAGTATTCCTAATGCCCAACAGTAATCAGCAATCATGGTGCCTCTGGCAGTTATTTTTAACCACATCCCATCCATTGGCCATTCCTGAATGGCCAGACTGGAGCCTTATAGGAGCGGAAAGGCATCTTTAGACGTCCTTCTCCTCCCCCCGCTTGTGTGCGGCACCCAGCACGCACACAAATGGGGAAACTGTCAGAAATGTAAACAGCCAGCTCTCGAGAGATGCCCGATCACTTGTATTAAATGTGGGTGTGCGCCCCCGACGTCTCCATCGCCACCTCTGCCGGTCCTGAGATCCGCTGTGCCTGGTGCGGCTGGGATCAGCATGGCGACTGTCAGTGGAGAACAAAAGGGAGCTCAGTACATGATCTCCCTTTGATCTCCTCTCCAGTCCCAGAATGCAGGAAGTGATGTATATTACATCACGTCCGCATTCAGTGTCACTTTCCGGCAACAGATGCCGGTGAGAGGCTGCTGAATCAGATCTCTGCTTCATCAGCTTCTCTGGGGGTCCCTAGGTGACATTAGGGGTCTTGGAGACCCCTGATGCCTTCATGAAGAGGAACCTGTTATGTGAATTGGGTATCACAGAGGGCGTTTCTTAGCCCCCTATATGATAGCAATAAAGTTAAGTTTAAAAAAAATTAAAGCATAAAAAAATAAAGATTAAAAAAAGTCACAAAATTAAAAAAAAGTAAAAAAAAAAAAAAAATGTAAAGTCCCCTGCCCCCACATACACACACAAACATGCATCGGATGCGCCTACGTGCGAAAACTCAGATTCCGCCTATTGTGCCACAGATGTTACATATGGCCACGAATGTCGGAGTGAGAGCAATAATTTTAGGGCCATTAATTACTGATAACACTAAACCGATCAGCGGTAAAAGCTCTTAAAGCGTCGCCTATGGCCAATTTTGGGTGTGGTCGTTTTCTGCAATTTTGCTGGCTTGCGCAATTTTAAGGCTTGACATGTTTGGTGTTTATTTACCTGACGTGACCCCCGTCTTTTATATTTTACAAAAAAATTGGGGTGATAATAAATGTTTCATAACATTTCAATGGAAAACTGTTTTTTTCCCCCAAATTTAGGGTACTTTTTTGTTCTATAGTAAAAAAATATGGTGATTAAATACCACCAAAAGAAAGCTCTATCTGTCCCCCTCAAAAAAGGTATACAATTCATTTCAGTACAGCATTGCATTACTGAATAAACATCAGTCAAAGTACTGCGGTGCTGAAGACTGAAAAATGGCGTGGCCAGGAAGGGGGTTTAACATCCTGGTCTTTAAGTGGTTAATAACAGTGCCAAGTATTACTACTATCAGCAATCACAGTTCCCAGCAGTACTCACCAGATCCCCTACACCAGCTCTCCAACATACACTTACGGAGCTCTGGAGTGTTGGCTTTTTGTAATGTATCTGCCGCCAACAGCACTGTTGTGGTCTTCAGCCTATGCATATCAACCTTGGTAAAAATACCAACCATTTGGGTACCACATGTATTAGGAAACATGAATATGTACCAAGGAGGTTGGTGGGAGCAGCACCTCAATGAGACAAGTTGGTATCAACAGGCAAGTACGTCTTCTCATTAAGGTCATACATCAGACACCTTCTTTTACAGTAGTGCTAGTGCAACCTTTCCCTCTTCAAGGGCCCATCACAGCCATCTATGTGGGATCTCAATGGGCCTTTCTCCTCCTCTTAGTACTCAATGATGCATAGCAGCCCTTTTTTTAATTTTGCTCACACTCTTTGGACTGCAACCCCTCCCATATGCTCTAGTAGAAAGTTCCTGGCTCTTTTTTCCTTTCTCCTCCTCCTCCTACTCCCGAGCACATAGCAGACATTTATTTTGGGCCTGCTAATGCACCCTTTTCCTACTCCTCAAGAGTGAAGAACAGCCACTTGCTGGCTATTTCTGGAGTGGTTATTTCTCCTGCCTACTATTAGTATAAAACCTTATAGAAGTAGCTAAGCTAAGTTGCAATTTCAGGAAGATGATTAGAGAATGGGGGAGGGCGAGTGCAATACAATAGAAGCTATACAACTATCAACATAGAAGAATGGAAAACTCTAGCTCAGATCTGTTGTCATCATATGCTTCTTTCTATGGGCCACTGCATGAGTTGGAGTCGTGTTGGTTCCATACTGCTGAAACATAATTAAATGTGTTACAGAATGGGTTTCTGAGTTAGGTTGGGCAGTTCAGTGCTGCAGGGACTTAGCTGTGAGACATGATTGGGCAGAGTCATGGTGACTGTGCCCAATCATGGCTCTATATTTGTACTGATCAGGTGCAAGACTGTAGCCAATAACCGTTTCGGATGGCGCAGTGCGTTGTGGGATGTTCCGCGGTCGAACAGACCGCGGACATCCCGTAATGTTTGGCGTTTGGCGAACGCTAGAACAGGCTATGTCTTGATAACAAGTTCAAACAGGTGCCATTGATACAGGTAATGAGTGCAGGACAGAGGAGCCTCTTAAAGAAGAAGGTACAGGTCTGTGAGAGACAGAACTCTTGCTTGTTTGTAGGTGACCAAATACTTATTTTCCACCATAATTTGCAAATAAATTTGTTCCAAATCAGCCAATGTGATTTGTCTGGATCTGTTTTCTCATTTTGTCTCTCATAGTTGAGGTCTACCTATGATGCCAATTACAGGCCTCTCATGTTTTTAAGTGGGAGAACTTGCACAATTGGTGGCTGACTAAATACTTGTTTGCTCCACTGTATGTACTTACACAAGAGTCATGGTCATTGAGCAGATTAGGAAGAGCTATGACCTGTAATACTGCATACAGAGAAGTGTATTAGTCTCCTAGTTTAAGCTCACAGAGAGGGAATACATATAGGATTGCAGGAAGTCTATGATCTGTATTACATCATACAGGTAACTATACAAGTCTCTTGGTTTTGGCTCACAGAGAGGGAATGGATAAAGGATCTCAGAAAGTCTATGACCTGTAGTACTTCATACAGTTCTATAATAAGTTTGGTGGCACTTGCGGTTAGGAGAATCCTCAGTGGAGGGGTGTAGGTTTGTTGAGGGAACGTTAGTATCTGCAGGGACTGCAGGAAGGGAAATTCCCTGTATCCAAGGGAAATGCACTCAGGAGACAGCAGCAGTATTGCAGAGTGCATACTGGAGTCAGCACCTAACTTGGAAAATGTGAGTGTCAGCATTGATGAATTATGAAGAGTGCACACAGCAGCAGATGAAATAGGGGTTAAATGTAACAGTGGAAACAAATGCAAGATTAATTACCACAGCGGAACTATGCTGAGAGAAGAGGCACGATTCATCCAAGAAGATTCAGGCCTCATTCACACCAGATGTAGTGGGTTCCGGCCCGATTCTGGCCAGAATGCAGTGCATTGCATTGCTGCCGGCTCACTATGTTGTGGGGCTGGAGTGCGATCGGCTGCATGGGATCACAAGGCACATTATGTCTTGGGTCCGGTCCGAAGAAAATGCTGCAAGCACTATTTTGATCGGACTGGACCCGACCGCAAGCATAATGTGCCTTGCGTTCCCGCGCGGCCGATCACATTGCAGCCGGAGCCCGTGACTAGGGTGCCATTCACTTCAATGGACCGCCGTGCCCCCTCCTGTCCCACAACATAGTGAGCCAGCCACAATGTGACACATTGCATTCTGGCCAGAATATACACATTACACAGATGCTGGTTGTTTGAATTTCCCAGCTTAAGAAGGAAAGAGAGTAGATGATATAGTGGGGACATGATTGGTCAGGGCGGGGCTGCACACTGATGTCAGAGGAGACTAGGTGAGTATATTACGCACAGCAACAAAAACACTTCCCCTTTTCCCTCTCTAAGCTTAACTAATTCCTTACCTACTGTACTTTGTTTATTCAAATAAAAATATAAAATTTCTGTATCTGCCCTCTCTGTGTTCTATCTGTGAGTGCTTGACAAGAAATCAGGTATTACCTAGGTAAGTTTGGGAATATAAAACATTTGCAAAAAAACCTTTTCTTTAAACCCACAGAAAAATATATTACGCAGCAGTTTAAAATCTGCAGTAAATGTATCTGATGTTTTAAGCCACCACCAACATTAACTGTTGCATGCAGTTCTAGAATAAATATGTAAATATGTATACATTGTATTATCACATGATTATCAGTTAAGATGTATTTATTTGTACTCTCCTATTACGAATACTAGACGTTTGTGAAAATGTTTATGCCAAGGAACTGTTTAGTCTAGATATGACAGATAGGCATAAAAGAATACATTTAAATTTCAGTTGCTTTAATTACACAATGGTCCTTTTATTTTTTTTTATTTTTTCTCCACTTTAACAGTTCTACTCTGTGTTTTGCTGAGGCACAAATTTAAACAAAATTTAAGGGGTTTTCCCATATATCATGGAAGACATATTCTTGGACATTCTCCTGATTCAGATACATCCATTAAAAAAAGAGAAAAGAAAGCCAAAAGGGCCTTAATCATCATTGTTCTTGGTGAAGTGTGTCCTGGAGTAAGGTTGTTTTCAACTACCATACATCTTCTTTAGGGTAACTGTTTAATATCCACTAATTATATGAAAATGTGATTTAAACTAATGTTTGAAGCTGACTACTAATGCAATCTTAGGAGTATATTTACAAAAGTATGAATTTCCAAAATAACCAGTAGCATTTCCTTATGTATAAAAGTTATTTGAAGTAAGGTAATTGGTTCATGGGATGTGTAAAAGAAAACTTTTATGTATGTTTCCATTTTTTGGTAATTGTCATACTGGAATCAAAATATAACATATGAAGTGCAATGTAATAAAAACAGTGGTGAAAATCTGGGGAAATCATAATAGGTTATTGTGTATACATGCTAAAGCTATGACTACATGTTGGATGTGTTCAGAGAGAAAAAGAACTTTGCTGCCTGGACCGTTTTTCCACAGGGAAGGTGATCCCCCATTCGAGCTATACCCCCACACTTGGCACTTTAGGAATGTGGATTAAGTCACTTATCTGACTAAAGTCGATTGATCCTGATAGATATTTTGCAATGTATTTATTTCAATGCTTTAAAAACACATTATTGGCACATAAATAGTTCCAAGTATAGCTTTATTAAAGAATATCTAAAAAATGTTGGCCTTATGAAACCAATAGACCTAAAACAATGCTTGTCAAACTTGTGAAAGGTTTTACATGACACATACAGAAACAGAAACCCATTCTTTATAGTAGCTCTAAGTAATATTAAAATACATACAGATAAAGAAAAATTTCACGCACATTGTATACTGTATGCGTGTCTGATTTGATTGACTGTTCAACGAAAAGTGAACAAAAAATCCAGCTCTACAGACTGTTTTTTTCTAGGGAAGTTAATCTATGACTAAATAATCCAAATATTAAACATTTCCTAGTGCACCTGACTAACAAAAATTATAAAAGAAAAATATAAAAATGATTTTATTTTAAAGCTAGCCTATGCAATTGAATACTTACTACCAAGTGACTTGAGATTCAGTTAAGTCCTTGTCACTATAATGTTTTTGATGATATTTTAAATAAATGTTTTAACAATCTTTCTATAACTCTCCATATTATTGCATTAGTATCCCTTTGATTTCCCAACAATGATTTAGTGCGAGAACATACATTATCAAATATAAAAGGTAGTGCATTGTGTAGGTTGTTGGTGTTTGCACTACATAGTTTTTAGTAGTTGTAAAGGAGGTTGATCAGAAATTGTGTGATAATACTACAGTGGCCAATACATTTGACATTTGTGACCCAAAATTGTCCATAGGCACTGATTAAAAGCCTTTATGTGTCATCAATTTCCAGTTAACAGTAAATGATGGTCCTAGAATTATTGTTTAACTGCAGCATTTGTGGCAATACCTAATATGTGTGGTGTAATTGTCATTTAGGTTTTCTTGTGCAGCTAATGGACACATTCACAGGCTTTTTTCATTAAACTTTTTTTTTTAACTTTTTTTAATGTAACTATATTATTATCACAAGGAGCTCACATGCCCCCTGTACAATAGTAAAGGACAGATAATAGGTTATTTTTAAGAAGACATAAAGGAATCCTCAAGACATCAAGAGCTCCATTAGACCCCTTATGTTACCGCTGCACTTTTTTGAACCTAATTGAGCACAGACAGTGCTTGACCAGCTTCTAACTCAACCACAGCAGCCCAGGTTCGATGGCTCTGAACCCAGAAGTGCTCAGAGTGCTATCCAGGGGGGACCAGCGAACTTATGTTTGCTGATCTCCTGTCAATCTCCATTCTGACACCAGCCATGAATGTCCCAAACAGGTAAGCCTGAGATACATGGTGGAGGTATCAGGTGGGGGCAAGGCACCTTCACATAGATGTGGAAGTGATTTTAGAAATTTGAGGGTCCATATATATTTTTGCATTATGTCATATGCTAATGTGTATTGTGTTGGGGCAGTCCATTTGTAAGAGTCTATGATGCGTTGCCATAGGTTGGGGCATGCTGCAATGCATGTTTGTTGCCTTATGTTGGGATGCCATTCAAAATGAATGCCACCTCACCAAATGTAACAATACTACATTGTGAAGTATAAATGGGCAATTAAATAAACAAAAAGGCTATTTGAAAGGTAGCAGTAAAAATACTATTTCTATAATTTTGCTAAAAAGTATAAGGTGATGAGCATCATTATTTAGTTAGAACCTATTCTATGGTGAAACCAAGCAATTAACTAGCTATTTCAAAAGCTACTGCAGTGACAGAATGGTGTTATGTTAACGGTTAATACATATTAACATCTAGTCTTCCAGAATTATTATATTTATGTAGCAGCTGCAGAGTAATGCAAATATGTAAACAAAAAACCATTACATGCTTGTCCATCTCTTATGATTCATTATAACTGTCTTACTTGACTGTAGTTTACCTTGTACTAATTCTCTGTGTATGTATATTTACAGTGTTGTTTATCAGGATGGATTTTATGGTGCAGACATTTATGTAAGTATTTTCATGTTTTAATTTTTCATATAGAACAGGTGCTATTTTTGAGATGTCAGTAATTACTATTAATTATTTACATCTTTCTGTTATAGAAGAACATTTTGTTTTCTTTATCCATAAAAGTAAGAACCTGAACTAGACAGAAGATAACAGGTCATGTGATGGGGAAGAAACAGAAGCAGATAGAGGAAGGAGAGTGATAGGATAAATGGAGGAATACAATTTTTTTCCATTTCATTCCCATTGATAGAGCACAGTCTATTACCCTTTTAGGTGTTTAACCACTGAAAGACAAGGGGGTTAAACTCCCTTACTGTCCAGGCCATTTTTCAGTATTCAGTGCTGAGGTATTTTGACTGACATCTATTCAGTCATGCAATGGTGTACTAAAATTTATTTTATAAACATTTTTGGGGCAGATAGAGCTTTTTTTGGTTGTATTAAATAACCACTTTAAAAAAAAATTCTACTAAAGAGAATAGTACAAAAAATTGTAAATTTGAAGAAAAAACAGTTTTCCCTAAGTTATGCTATGAAACATTTATTATCCCCCATTTTTATGGTAAAATATAAAAGATGGGTTCATGTTGGGTAAATGGACACCAAACATGTGAAGCCTTAAAATTGCCAACAAATTGCCAGTCAATTGGTAGTCAATTAACAGTGATTGATGGCCCTATAATTAGTGCTCTCACTCTGATGTCCATGGTGATATGTAACATGTGTGGCACAATCGTTTTTGCATTCAGGTGCACCCAATGCGTGTTTGCTTTTGTGTGTACGTGGGGGTGGCGGACTTTAGGAAAAATGTTTTTTAAGTTTTGTTTCTTTGACTTTTTATACACTTAACTTATCACATAGGGGGCTAACCCCTATGAGATAGCACACATACAGTGACATGTCCTTCATAGAGACATCAGGGGTCTATTAGACCCCTAATGTCACCTATGGAACCCCCAAAAAGCGAATGAAGCAGCGATCTGCTTCACCAGCTTCTTCTCTGGCTGCAGCATCCAGAGAAATTACAGAGAGACGCCGGAAGTGATGTAGTACACATGATTTGTGTAAAACACATCACTTCCGGGTGGTCCAGTGATCAGAGCGAAGTTCAGCTACTGGGAGTGTGCTGATTTCCCGTCGTGCACCTAAAACCTGTGTTTTGAGTAGTTTAACAGATTTATTTTTTATTTTTGCGGGCTCTGCCCAAGCACACCTTTCCCTTTTTGCTATTTTTAAAACATATCCGAGTAACTGCCATATTTGCGTTTTATTTAGTGTAAGGAGTGAACCAGTAATTAAATTGGAATTTTATAGCGATATGTTTGCTGTCTTTATCATTTGCTTCAAAGTGCGACAGTGGTAGATTGTTCCCCAATCTATATATTTGACCTCAAGAAAATAGTAAAGACTAAACTAAATGATTTACAAAATTATATCAAATGTCATTTCATAACTTTTTGATCCTGCTAATCCTCTGTGAATATCTGTCCAATGATTTGTACTAGAACCCAGATTGTTCTTCTGGTAGTGGTACATCTCTAGTAGTGGGTAAAAAAGACGATGAAAGGTGAGGTTTACAGGAGGACAAAAAGAGTGATTTTTATTTTTACTTTTCAAAATGTTACACCAGTTTTATATTTCATTTGTTATGACAGTTGAGGCTTTTTGGCTGTCTAGATTGGCCTTGGAGGTGACACTAGTTGCTGCTTTTTTAATGTGCCTCATTTTAGACCCTTTAGGGTCTAAAATGACTGAATAATGAGAGGAGAAAGCAAGGGAAAGGATAATACTGTCTTGTGGCTCCAGTGAAGGCAGAGAATACCTTATTCTAAATTTTTAAAAAAACATAATACAGTGACCTAGTGCATTATTATTGATAACCAGAGTAATAAATAGCAAAATAAATGCACTTGCAGTCTAGCTTTTCTGGGATAGGGCTTAACTTAAATAGGAATAGTTTAAGGATTGGTTGATTCTTCAAGATATTGCATGTAGATAGGGGAGTCATTCTAAAAAGCAATTCTTTATGAGACTACTGTTGAACATAGTTTTTGGAAACTGTGACTATCCATCTAGTCAAATAGCAGAAAATTGAAATGTATCAATTAATTTGGTGTCCACATAGTGTAGGGAACTAGTCTCAAGGCAGAGGCAAACTCAGTCTATTTAACAAAATTTCCAGCTTTAATCCCAGACAGCATTAAACACAAAATACTTACAGGCAAGCTGCATTCAGCACACTGTCTCTCTCTGCACTTAGACACACACTCCCACAGCTAGGTCCAGCTGCACACTAATGAAGACCTGTGCAGTCCTCACCAAGCTCCATCAGACTCCTAATAAAACCAGCCCCAGGATGTGTATTACCAGTACAGGGTAAAGAGCTATTTTCCTTTACCTCATTACCTTAGATGATAAATCTAAGAATCTGTGGCGGAATGTATCTACCATCAATCACTCTTCCTGGCTGGTTTTACTGGCACCCTGTTACAATAGTTGCTTTCAAGTGTTTAAGTGTATGTATAGTCAATGTTTTTGTTTTGTACGGAGTACTGAATAGTTACATCGTTAGTCATGTTGAAAAAAGACACATGTCCATCGAGTTCAACATATAGATATATGAAAAAAAGAAAAGCCTAAACAGAAAGCTTTGCCCACAATTACCCACTGTTGATCTAGAGGAAGGCAAAAAAAACTATAAAGTATGGTTCAATTTGCTCCAACGGGGAAAAATTCCTTCCTGATCCCATAAGGCAATCAGATATTCCCTGGATCAGCAATCTGTGATGCTTACTATAACTATAAGAACTCAATATCCAGTAATATTCTGTGCATTTAGGAAAACATCCAGATATGTTTTTTAAAACAATTAACTGAACTATCTAGAACTAGCTCCTGGGGGAGTCTGTTCCACATTTTCACAGCTCTAACTGTGAAGAATAATTTCCGTATGCAAAGGTTAAACCTCTTTTCCTCCAGACACAGAGTGCCCCCTTGTCCTTTGCAGTGACCTTAAAGTGAATACTTTGGCACAAAGCTCACTATATGGACTGTTTATGTATTTATACATGGTGACCATGTCCCCCCTTAATCACCTCTTCTCCAGAGAAAACCAATTCACTGCAGTTAAACTTTCCTCATAGCTGAGCTCCTCCATGCCTCTTATTAGTTCAGTCGCCCTTCGCTGCACTTTTTCCAGTTCCACAACATCCTTTTTGTGAACTGGTGCCCAAAACTCAACTGCATATTCCAGATGAGGTCTTACTAATGCTTTATACAGGGGCAGGATTATGTCTCTATCTCTGGAGTCTATACTCCTTTTAATACAAGAAAGTATTTTGCTTGCTTTAGAAACTGCAGCTTGACATTGCATGCTATTATTCTGTATAAGATGTACCAAAAAACCCAGATCTTTCTCCATAATTGACTCCCCCAAACATACTCCCACTAGAGTGCATGAGGCATGCATGTTTTTAGTCCCCAAGTGCATAACTTTACATTTATCAACATTAAACCTCATTTGCCAAATAGATGCCCAATCACACGGTGCATTCAGATCTGCTTGTAAGTAGTGGGCTCATCCTGTAAGGACTGTATTCCACTACATAACTTGGTGTCATAACCCATGGTAAAACCCGTCAGTTTATTTTCTTACTGTATCTATACCATTGGAAATGTTCCATTATTTCATGTCCTACTAACAGAAAGCAAAAAATAAATCATTACAAGATATTTCTTCTCTTTGACAGTTCTCACTAAAACAGGTGCCATTGAAAGATTCCCCCTTGTCCCCTATTTTGGTGACAACTGTTACATTTTGTTCATGTGCAGGTCAGTCTGCCAAGTGGATGTGTTAATTTGCAGCATACAAAACTACATTGAATATGGGCACTATTGTCATGGCCTGGAAGAAATGATATTTTTAGGGGTTGCTGAACAGGAGTAAGGAGCTAAAAGAAATACAAGACAAGATACAATCATTGCATCATGGTGCACTTTCACATCAATAAATTGGATGAATAAACCAGTAATATATCAACCAATTTCAACAGAATGATATAGGTTACTGGTATTTACTTTATTGTTTTTGTTTTAGTGCTTAACATATATCAACATGTGCTCCTCCTAGAACAATTGCAAAATAGTGCACATTGTATTTATATATTGCAAAGCTTATATTACCTTTCATTCGTTTTTTGCTTTCTTAAGCCAAACTTAGTCTTAAACCTGTGATTATGTTTACCTCAAGGCCTCAGTAAGCAACTCCACAAAATACATTGTCATTCATTCTAAAAGTGAAGTACACATACATGTACTATACCATGAGGCT
Organism: Nanorana parkeri; assembly: GCF_000935625.1. Lineage (NCBI taxonomy): Eukaryota > Metazoa > Chordata > Amphibia > Anura > Dicroglossidae > Nanorana > Nanorana parkeri. The sequence goes on along the minus strand of NW_017306517.1, from coordinate 956,794 downwards.
GTATTTGTGCTATTATCCTGTGGTTCTGGATGCACAGTTAGCCCAGTGATATAAAGAAATGATTTGTGTGGCTCTGTGCGCTGTACTTTGTTTTCATTTGTGATGGAAGTTCAAATACATTCTGTTTGAAAAACACTCTACTGTGCATGACAGTGCTTTAAAGTAGGGTCTTTAATTCCTTTAAGTCCACCTCACAATAGTTTTTTAGCTTTATAATTTTTGCTTATGCATATACATTGTTTTCTAGCTGCAACTATCAACATGCATTAGGCTTCTGATTAACATGGTACAAATATAAATTTGAGTAAAAAAAGTAAAGCTCATAATGCAGTTATAAATAAACAGGGGTTTCCCCTTATAAGCCTTGTAACTTATCCCACTTTTACATGTTTCTTGAGTATTAGTTAAGACTGGTCATATACGAGAATATACATTTTCAGCCTTCAGTTTCACTAATTAAATATACATATCCGTCTCCTTATTCCACTTAAATTGTATGGAAATGCATTGTTTTTTATTCAGTTTTTGATATAGTGGGAAAGGTTAGACCCTTTATAGGTAACAAAACAAAAACATTTCCAGCACACTTTTATTACTCTCACACTTTATTACTTGATATTGCACTCCATGTGTAGATTTAATCCCCTGTTTGTCCAGGTGGACATTGCCAATGAGACAGATTGTGAGGGGAAATTCAAAAATGTTTGAGTTGTCACCAAGCAAGATGTGAGTAAGCCATTCATTGAGGACAAATATTCTGCTAACAACTGTCTCAGATGGGAATTTTCCTTACTTTTAGGGAATTTTAGTCTAATTTCCTATTTTAGCTATAGGACAGGGAGTGAAAGAAAAATCACCCAGTGCGGGAAAATAGCCTAACAAGGGTTTTAACCCTAATGTTCTATAAAACTGATAAATGGTATTTATAAATACAATTTAAACTTATTCTGAAGATGACTCTAGCTTTTGTAGTTACATGTGATAGGTCACCTGAAATATTACTGTAGCTCTACTGCTAATTGAATTATCAGCATGAGGTTATACAATCAGCTGTTTATGTGTCTCATAAGACTACATAACAATACTGTTTAACAGAACCCTGTAGTTAAGGGCAATGTAAACTACTCCAGTTGACAGTGCAACAGCTATTAGACCTCATAGAATTTGTCCCCTCTTACTATTCACTATTATTCACTATAAGTGTTATCCTAAGGTACAAAAGTAAAACTCGATAGGAGATAAATATAGATCTATCAAAAACAAGCTTGCATATCTATATTAATTTTAGATTGCGTGCTTAGATTGTAGCATATGCTTAGCTGTGACTTGTTTACATAAAGAAAGAACTGTTGCAAGGCTACAAGAGGTTTTTTAATTATCATCATCATACTGTTCACCCTAATTTAATTTTAACTACAATTTAACTCTGCCATATTTGTGCTATTGTATTACATATAGAGATTTCCTTAGGGACTGTAACATACAGGGGTACAGCTACACTTAAGAACAATATCACACATGGGGGGTGATTTACTAACCTAAACACACGCACGCACCAGGTGCGTGTGATTTTCACACAGCAAACGTATTTATCAACCAAAAAGTCTCTAAAAGCATATTTCCACTAATGCCATATATGGAAAAATCATGCACATGATGCATATATAATGCTGCTTCACAGTTTAGACAAAAATGGTTAGCTCATGCATTTACATTCCTGCATTCATCAACGCAAGCAACACAACATAGAGCTAATTTATACAACATCACCTTGCAATTCATGCAAGGCTTTGCACAACACACCTGCTGGGTGTGTACACACTACAAAGGTGTTTAGATTCCACCCATAGATCATGCTGGGAGGGAACACACTACAGAGGTGTATACATGTTCGTGGTGTGTTTATAAGGTTAGTAAATCAACCCCATGGTCTCAAACACATGTAGAAGCACGTGAATACACGCAATAGGTTGGACTTGATGGACCTGTGTCTTCAACCTCAAATACTATGTAACTATGATTTAAATATTAACCGCCAGAGAGAGCTCTGCATAGTTACACTGTCTCTTTCTTAACAACTGATAAAACTGTTACAATAAAATTGATAGTACATTGTTTTTAATTAGCCTGGTGACTTCTAGATATGCATTGTTAGAAAGAGCAGTAAGGACTGACCATTGTGTACCACTTCCAAACAAAAAATATGCCATATACATATACAAGTTATACAAAGAGTTTGTCTTAAAGCATTGATAAATAAAAGGATACATTAAAGAACTTGCATTATCTAAACTAGCCTTGCATTATAAGTCCTCCTAGTACTTTGTGGAAACCCTAAAGTGGTAAGCAGCATCTGATTTAAAGATTTCCCTATACTTTTTAGAGTGGAATATTATCTACATTTGTTTAATGGTCAGAGATCCTCTAGGCTGAATGTGTTTTTGTCAGGCAACTTGCAATATTATTAATATCCTTGTTTGCTATGTATTATGTGGGGTCCCTGTGTCATGTGGAAATAACACAGAATTTAAAGCTCTAATTCTGCATCTTAAGGCTAACATGGATCACCAGTGCTAGACCCAAGGCTCCTGCTCTCCCACGTGCATTGCAATAAATCCCAGAGAAAGCCCTGCATATTGCACAAGTTTTCTGAAAAGTTCATCAATGATTCATAAAAACAGCTCCAAAAAAAGTACAGCAGCAAAGCAGTCTCACTAACCCTTTTCAGTCATAAAGGCTTTAATCATAACTATGTTAACCCATCTCACTGCATCTTCCCAAGGATTATGAGTATAATGCATATGAGGTTTACACGTATGCAGACCTGAATATTTAACACTATCGCACATTAACATCTGTTATTTGGTTAGCTAATAATCAGGTTGAACAATGTAGCACTAAAAATACAATTGTGTGTCTATCAATTAACTATCTTAAACAGCATCTTATATTAAAAAAAATATAAATATATATTTAGTGCCAAAATATGTATCAAATAATTACCACAAAATTAAAAGTTTGTTGTGCAAAATCATAAATAGTGAAAATATGCAAGTGTTCTGGTACAGTTACTATATCACACAACTCAATTTATAGTGCCCCAGATATAAAACTTCATCCGTTCATGTGCTTATTTCCAATTAAAACAATTCACCGCTTTTATTTCCACAGTGTCTCTATCAACAAATTCTTCCAGACACCTCCATGTTATCCTGACTGTTGTATTCAATCCACCTTTAAGAGTAAGAGTGTACTCCACTCTTAATTGAAAACATGCTCACCTTTTTAGATTGACCTCATTTAATTAAAAGATCAAAACAAACTTTCTTTAAGACCTCCTGTTAGCATCTGTAAATACAATTTTCTCCTTCTACCATTGTTAACCAGGTTAAGTGGATATGTAAATATATTCCAATCACTATAAGAGTATTAGAAACAGATTATGATTTATTATTATTATACAGGATTTATAGCGCTTTACAATATAGGGCAGACATTTCAATCACAATACAATTCAAGACAAGATGGCAAGGAGGGCCCTGCCCCTGAGGGCTTACAATCTAAAAGGAAGGGGGAAGTGATACATGAGGAGGGAGCTGCATGGGGATGAATTGTTTGAGAACGCGATGGTCGAGCGGTTAGGTTGAGGTGGGATAGGTTTCCCTGAAGAGATGAGTCTTTAGGGATCGCCTAAAGGCAGTCAAGGTGGGCGACAGATGGACAGGTTAGGGTTAAAGAATTCCAGAGTATGGGAGAGACTCTAGAGAAGTCCTAAAGGCGAGCATGGGAGGAGTTGACAAGGGAGCTGGATAGCAGGAGGTCTTGGGCTGAGCGGAGCCGACGGTTAGGGTGATACTTTGAGACCAGGTTTAAGATATAGCCGGGTGCAGAGTTGTGGATGGCCTTTTAACTGATTGTTAATATTTTGAATGTTATCCTTTGGGCTATTGGAAGCCAGTGCAGGGATTGGCAGAGGGCGGTTGCAGACACTGAGCGGTTGGTTAGGTGGATGAGTCTAGCAGCTGCATTCATGATAGACTAAAGGGGGGATAGCCTGTGTAGTGGCCAATGAGGAGGGAGGGAGTTGCAATAGTCACGGGCAGGAGGAAATATCAAGAGCTCAGTTTTTGAGAGATTGAGTTTTAAAAAGTGTTGTGACATCCAGACGCATGTGTCTGATAGTAGATTAGTGACACGAGAGGACACTGAGGGGGTGAGTTGTGGAGTAGAAAGATAGATTTGAGTGTCATCGGCATATAGATGGTATTGGAAGCCATGGGCGGTTATTAACTGACCAAGGGAGGAGGTGTAGATAGAGAAGAGAAGCGGTCCAAAGACAGATCCTTGGGGGACCCCTACAGAAAGAGGAGGGGAGGATTTAGAATTGTAGGTGACGCTAAAGGAGCGCTTAGATAGGTAGGAGGAGAACCACAAGAGAGCAGAGTCTTGTAGCCCAAGTGAATGGAGTTTTTTGAGGAGGAGCAGGTGGTCAACAGTGTCAAAAGCAGCAGAAAGATCTAACAGCAAGAGTAGGGAATAGTGGCCTTTGTTTTTAGCAGTGAGTAGGTCATTAGTGAGTTTTAGGAGGGCGGTTTCAGTGGAGTGTTGGGGGCGAAAGCCAGATTGTAAGGGGTGAAGAAGGTTGTGATCAGCGAGGTGGCGACTTAGGCGGCTGTAGATGAGGCGTTCTACGAGTTTGGAGGTGAATGGGAGTAAGGAGATTGGTCTGAGATTGAGGTCGGTTGATTTATAATTAACTAGTGCCTCCACCTACTTTTATCAAAAGTAGGGAAATATTTACGAATTATAAAATATATCAATACACGATTGTCAGGAAATAGTGAGCTCATTTTCTGTCTGAGTTGATCAAAGATGGCAAAATAACTTTGTAAAATAATCAGAGATATATACAAAATAACAATAAATGTACTTTCTACAGGGGATTATCTTACAATGATTTAAACATACCAAAATATAAAATAATTAAGGTTAGAAACTAACAATAAAGCTTATAGTAAATCACAATTTTAAATATGCATAAAATACAGGTCAATCAACTATACTGAATAAAAAGATTTAAAATCAAACCAGCCCAAGATTACGTTAAGGATTTGTCTCCACTAAAAGTATGTTCGTCAGGTCAGTCTTATCAAGAAGTGCATTAGGAAATAAAACCTCAGGAAGTCAGGAACCTTCAGGAAATCATTCAATTCAGTGCGTTCATCCAGGAAGCGAGCCCCCTCAAGGCAGAGAGTTTATGCAGGAAGCCAGTCCCCCACTCTGTATCTTTCTGCTTACTAAATACACCTCCAATGTCTGTCAGTGACATCAGCAAAGCTTGTTTGTTGGGCTGCTCTAAGCCTGTGAACTTCTTACCCATTGGATTAGGCATCTATAATGATTTGTTATATCTGTTGTGGGTGTGTCTGGGCAATATATTCATAGGCAAATATATACATATAAATAGACATATATGATGTGTCTGATAATCTGGTTATAAATATAGTTCTATGTGTTAATAGGGACTAATGTGTGTCAGTCTTTTAGTGTTGCTTGGGCGGATTGATCAATTATTTGATTCATTTAAAACATTTAAAACATTTACCACATATTATATTGAATATAATATAGTTCTGCAACATTCTTCTTTGCCCCTTGATTATTCATCTTAATATAACATTTATGTAGTTATATATCTCCTGTTATCCCATGAAGGCAAAACATAAACCCCCCCCCCAATCTTAATGAGGGAAAAATAAAATGCCTTCAAAGCCCGTAAGGCTTAGTCTTCTTGCCAATCAGACAACTAGATATTTCCCAGGATAACATCACTTATTCATTTCTCAAAGATATATATAATTTATAACAATTGATGATCTATTCCTTGATATATTCTTAGCAGTTAGGTTACTATCATAGATGTGTCATTATTTTCAGAAGTATATAGAAATACAATGTCTTCTGTACATTATGCAATGCATGCTGTTTAATGTGTTCTTGTGCATAAGGTAATTGTAGTTAATTGTCAGCAGTTCTGGCCAGTGAGTCCTCTGTTTATCCAGAAGTCCTAAAATCCTGTGTTATTTAGCCTTTCCATTTTAAAACTTAGGGTTCAAATTCACTTTGAGTTTTCCAGGTTGCTTGCTGTGGGGCATTCTTCTTCCAAGTTAATAGTTACATTTAAAAACAATGTCTCTTGTCTCTGAAGTTTCATCAGCTGTATTATAAATGGGAAGATTTCACCAGACTTTGTTTAGTGAATTGTTGATTCTCCCATCTTTGAGAGTTCTCATTTAGGATATAGTAAAACACCTCTTGTAGACACATGAAGATTTCCTCTCTAGGTGGACCCAGTTGAATCTCAACACAATGCAGATAATTTAGTGTTTTGGCATTTAACCTTATTCTGTGGGAAATTACTCTAGCTGGATACACATTTGGCAGCCATTTTACTTACTTCCAAATAGTTTGAATTATAAGACACTTGTATTAGGCCCCGTTCACACTGAGCGATTTATCGCGTGGTAAGTCCCGCGATATTGTGGCTATTTACCGCGCGATATCGCTCTCCAATGCTTGGCAATGGGGCAAAGTGTCCTTCTGTCGCGGGTCGTGTGTCGCTACAGCAGGACCTTTTTGGAGCGGATTTTGCTGCGATTCTAGCTTGCTCACTGCAAGCATTTGCACGACAAACGCGTGATTTGCGAATCGCACAGTGTGAATGGGGCCTTATACTATGAAACAGTTTCATAAAAATTAGTTCCATTTTAGAAATGATCTGACAGGTCTAAGGCTTCTTGGACAAAAGGAGCAGTTCAATCAATAATATACATTTATTGGCAGGGTTACATATTTACAAATGACATACAAAACAATATTTACAAGGCAATGTACAGTACACGGATGGTGGTGTTTTACCTCAGATTCACACCTTTTCATATTGAATGCCTTTGTGTCCTAATTAAAAAAAGAGTGTCATACAGACCCTCATTCACTGGGATTGATCCCCCTACTCTACACCTTTCTTTCAACTCCCTCTACATGTCAACCCCCTGTCTATACTTGCTAGTGCACAATAGATCTGGGCTCAGACCTTGATAAAGAAGATTGTCAGTGTATATGGACCACAAAAAAATCCTTTTTGCATTACTAGTTGGCTATTGAAATTAACTACGAGAACCTTGTGTTCCAAGTCTGTGGACAGATGGGGCATGTTTCCATCTTTTGTGGGCATGCCTAATGATACGAAAAATTTGGACTAAAATATTCTGCATGTTAGCCACCTTGGCTAATGCTAAACTGATGCCATAAAGGAAATATGCACCCTTATTTTTAGGCCACTGGAACATAACATAGTAGAATGTAAACTAATGTCACAAGACCTTAGAGCTGTGATAAGTTACTATGCTGATATTTTGGTTTTACTATAGATACTGTACATGATCTTAACCTGGTGTAAAACCACTGTGGACATTTATAGAATCTTACATTTGTAACAGAAAATAAAGAACTATTGAACTAAATAATAAACAGGTTAGCTTGTACAGGGTTTTCAACCTTAAAGTTCAATTAAAAAAAACAGATTTGTAATGGATTTCTAAATGTTTATTTTTTTTCTAAACACCAGTTAATGGTTGTAAACTGACTACATTAATTTAAAATAAGAACTTTTCTATAATAAGGTATAAAAATATATGCATTGTCAGTTAAATGAGCTATTTACAAAAATGAATGCTGGAGCTTCCATAGGTACTGTCGCAAATGAGGTCCACAGGTGTGAACTGGAATCAAGGATGTGGACCCTAGTTACACTTCCAGGGGCACCTAGATCAAAGGGTGCAACCAGTGTAAGCTGACAAATTCCAGAGCTGGAGTTCTAGCAAGGACAGGAGCTGAGGAGCTTAATGAGGCAAGTGGAAGTCAGGTTCAGCTGGAGGTTCAAGTACTAAGCAGAATGCTGCAATGCTGAGTAGGTAGCGTGGGGTCCCCCGGGGTGTGGCAGCCAGTCTTCCCCAGAGCACCCAATGGTGGAGATGGATTTGCTGTGTGGTGACCCTAGTCCACAATCCCCAGTTTCACCCAACTCGCCTAACAGCCAATGATGGTTGACAAAGCCAGAGTTTTAGACAGGTTACAGATATACATACGACAGACAAAACAAAGGTCTGGGATAGGTGGATGACCAGGATCTCCAGGGACTATCCAAAGGATAGGGTCAGACAAAAGCCTGTGTTTTCCAGGGACAAGCCAAAGCTCAGGGCAGACTGTAGACAAGGATTTCAGGGGACAAGCCAAAGGTCAGTACATGATAAACTTCATGGAATTCAGGTTCAATAGCAAACAAGAGACTCAGCATCTAGCTTAGGAAAGTGTTGCTCGGGCAGCATGCCATGCACTGCACTGGGTTTAAATAGTCAGCAAGATGGCAGTTCCACAGGATTGGCCACAAGCAGACTGCACTGACTGGCTGAGTAGCTGCATAAGAAACACCAAGAGAGTTTGGCCGATGCTTAAAGCTCCCAGACTGGTGCAAGAGAAAGTTAGGTACAGAGTACATGCCTGGAGGACTACAAGCAACAGTACAGCCCTGCATGCCTGCAGAACCAGAGGTAAGATGTCTTCATATACTTGTAGAACTACAAGTAACACTTCATCTGAAAGTTTGCAGCAGAACTGAAAGGTACATGGGAAGAATCTGAAACCGCATGGGGAACTTTAGAGTGAAGTCCATGCGGTAGAGAAGAAAAAATTAAAATAGCACTGCCCTTCAGCGAACTCAAAATATATTTCTAAAATGTTAAATAATTGTGATAAAATGTGAAATTATCACAAAGTGATTTCACATTTTATCACAATTTTTCCACATTTTAAGAATATATTTTGAGTTAATTGAAGCACAGCGTTATTTTATTTTTCTTATTTTGGGTGTACTCACCTGTTAAGCACAGCTGCTCTTAGAGTGTTAATTGATTCCTACCGCAGTTTATCTCTAGTTAACACATGATGTTGAGAAGGCTCCGAGTATTCACTGACATGACAGTTGTAATAGACAAAATTGGTCAAAAAATTAGTCCAATTAACCGGGACTCTGTTTAGACTTGTAAAACCAACTGTCAGCTTTACAATAGAAGTGATTCTGGCGACTCAGCTGTGACCAGATCACTTCTGCTGCCCGGTGAAGGGGTCCCCCGGCACGACACCCCTGCCGTGTTTCCCGGGCTCCGTTGCCCATCCTACGGGCCTGGGACCGGCTTCTCTGGTGTTGGGGGTAAGCTGGGGAGGAGACGGACGAACCTCCATTTGTCTATCCCCTCCCCGTTCTATGGGACCAGGAGCGATGCAGATTGCATCACATCCGGTCCCATAACTGTCAGTGCTGGGTGATCAGTGTGATCTGCACTTCAATAGCTTATTTAAAGTGTTGTCACGCTTACTCGCCTCACAATCAGGAAGTCGAGCGGCTTCCGCGTTCCGCCGTGGAACGCAGAGCAGCCGCCACAGTACATGGTGAGACCGAGGCAGCCTGGTCCCGGGGGGAATTGTCACAAGTGTAAAGGTGACACTGGGGGTCTTTTGGACCTTAAAGAGTACCTGTAACATCTGCTATCACGTGGGGGCTCGTAAGCCCCCACATGTGATAACAATTAAACTAAAGTTTAAAAAATAACTGTTTTTATAATTAACATTAAATAAAATAAATCTAAAAAAATTAAAATAAAAGCCCCCCTCCACCATGCACGTCTTCACGTAAACATGCGTCGTGGGGCCTACTTATGGAAACCATGAACGCGCTACACATGTTTGGTATCACCACACATGCCGGAGTGAGAGCAATAATTCTAGGGCCAGTATTGTTGGGCATCTCTAAACTGATGACCTGTAGGGGCTTTTACAGCGTCATCAATGGACTTTTTGGGGTACTGAATGTTGTCGTCATTTCACGGACGCACACCATTTTTAACCTGGGCATGTTGGGTATCTATGTACTCATTGTAACCTCACCTTTTATATTTTATTTTTTAAAAATTTGTATTTTTATTGTGTTGTGAGGCATTTAAGTACATTTTCCACTAAATGTTGGGGTTTGATAAGGAATTGCACTAATATCGTGCAACATAAAAATGTGCAACTGCCACCATTTTCTTTTGTAGAGCCTTGGCTTTTAGAAAATATATAATGTTTGGGAGTTTTAAGTAGAGATGCACCAATACTAAGTACTGTACTCGGTACAAGTACAAGTACACATACTTTTCGAGCTCCAAGACTAGACTAGAGAAAAATTCAAAACTTAGGAGGCAGCTGTCATTTGGAAGGAGCACACGGAGCTCCTGGGATTTGTACATCTCTGTTTTAATGTATGATTTTGTTTTTATAAATATAAACAAAGGGATGCACCAATACCAGTTTTGCAAATACAAGTACTGGTACTTGCCCAAGTACTTACAAGTACTGATACATTTTTGTTCATTGTCATGTGACAGTTTTTCTAAAACAATATCGACTAATGATTTCAGGACAGTGGTGGAGCACCAGAGCCAGGTCCAAGCTGCAACCCTGATAGTTCTCATGAAAATGCCGAGTATCGGCACTGGTACTCGAAAAAGTATTGGTGCATCCCTAGTTTTAAGTAATGTTCAGGCCTAAAATGTGGAGTATAACATGGGTGCAAAAAAAAGAAAAGGCCTCAGTGATGAAGGGGTTAAATAATAACTAGCTGTCTTGACAATCTGAGTAAAAGTTGTGCTCTAAAATCTGGTTTACCTTCTCAGTCTTCTTTTTAGCTGAGGTGGCAGAAAATTGAGAAATCAGGTTTTATCTGTAACGAGCTACAATTCTGCAGTAAAGCAGAATGTAAACTTTGCAGTGTAGTCAAAAATGTTGGACTGTGGACACTGAAAAGGTATAGACTATTCTAAACAGATGACAGTGATCCATATTATGGTGATATATGGAAGAGACCTATCAAATAATTCATAGTTATGTGACCATGAATACTCAAGAACTAAAAGCTAAAGACCTTTAGATTAAATCAGATGACCACGAATAACTTTCAAAATAAACACCACCTCTCATAACCTAATGTCACCCGGAAAATTTAGAAAACCATGTTGTACCATCATTTGGAGGAGTGTGGAAGAGGCAGAAATCAATTGACTTCACAGTATACATAGCTGTATGGTGTGGGGTGAATTTACTTGCATAGGTAAAGGGGGGACTACAACAGTTTCAAGTGTTGTCTGAAGCTGATTTATTGCATCAATAAAGTAGAGATACATTCTCTGGTGCTTAGTTAAGCCCTGCTGTAGTATAATGTATTTATGTGGCCCACTCTGCCTCTGAACCTCTATTTTTCATATGTTTCTGAACTATCTGTCCTCCCACAGAAACATCAACAGATCATAGATGCCATTCAGATGGTCTGTTGATTTGAAATAATTGTCATTGGCACTTCTAATTTTACTGAAACTGAATTATATTTTTGGCAGAGAAATACTGAATGGCTTGCTACCAGGCAGAATCATCTCTGCTTATTTAGATGCATTCAAGGAAGTACACTCTTTGCCTGTTAGTGAATAAAACATTTATCATAACTTTCTTACATTGTAAGACTTCTTTTTTTCCCATGCACTCTGTAACTCCTGCAGGGTAAATAGCTAGATGCAAAAATGAATGGCTACTTTATGTTTAGTTTTATTTTAAAGGTAATTTCTTACCTTTCTTACCTTTTCAGAAATGTCTCCATGCCTTCAAATACAGGTTTATCTCACATACAAAGCTGCCCTTTCTAAGCATCACATCACCACATATTATTGTGGTCCAGTTTACTGCACAATATCACCACAGTGTCAAGTGCACCAAAGCAGCACATCTTCAATCCTCCTATTACAGTAGCTGCTAATAAAACTAGGCAATCCCTTATTGTCATCATAGTCAACTTACTAACACTACTGTTGGCCTGCCACCATTACCATATCCTGCCACTGCTGGTTGCCTGCCTCATCTCTCATTCTTTAAATCAGGCTTACTAAAAAGGCTTACATATGTCTATGAAACATGTTTCCTTTGTATCTCTGACAACCCAGTGAATTTTATTTTTGGTTAAGGTTAAGAAATGCCATGTCTCTCCCACTTCAAATGTGGCCTACAAATAAGGCTTGATTGAGGTTCTTTAAAACTAGCCTTGTTTGTCCCTCTTGCACTGTTGACCATCCAAGCTGCTTATATAGTCCCTGGCCATCATGCTATATGTGTGAATATTGTCTGAAATATGGCTCTGTACTTTTATTTCTTCATAAAAACTCCTTGTTTTTGAAATGTGGGGTTGTAGTTTTGAAGTGTTTTTTTGCACACTCTCGACAATTTATTAAACCTTGAATTAAATTCTTAAAAATTGAACAAGTAGGGATAGACACCACACCCCTAATTTGAAATATATAAGAACAAAGAAGAAACATGGGGCTTTAAAAGCTCCATGCTTCTTCTTTGTTCTTATTTTTTTTAAACCTTGTTGATAAAGTGTGGTACTGAACTTAAATAAGTTCACAAGCTATGATATCACATTTTTTACCACTGTTCAGCAAAAGTTATAAATTTGAGGGATTTTACTTTATTTTAAAGTGTTACCCTTCAAATAGCTGTTACATCTATTCTGTCTATTACTTTAAATGCTCAGTTCTGACTATTACTGCTAGATAAAAAATGATGTGTCACAGCAAAAACTACCAAAAAAAAAAACTTTTTTGAAGGTAAAATTATTCGGATACAGGTGTTGCTGCTTTATGTAAGCTGAGGAATAATGTAAACCTTGAAAAATATTACACATACAAGTTATGTGATGCCAGGATACAGTGTCACTATGTCCCCGTGAATCATAATGTTCTATAACACCAAATATAGCTTAAAGCCTTCTCTATGTAATTTGGACAATTAATGTTTTTGTTCAATGTCACCCTTAAAGTTGCATAAAATGGGGGCCATTTCCGCTCTGAACAGTATTACTTTCATTTTTTTTTACTGTTTGTATTGGTACATCACCCCTACCACCTCATGCCTTTTGTTTGATTATCCCTTGCCTATTAGCCTTTAAAATGAAAGATAATTGATTTTCAAGATTTGCCTATTGATTTCAGTGGTGTTTCCATTAAAGTTTGCAACTGGTGAACTTTTCAGAACACACCTGTGAATCAAATTTGAGCAAGTTTACCAATCACTATTCATAAGTCTCATGGTTGCTTTGCCTACTATTCCCCAGACAACTGTTTTTGTAACATTCCCTGTGTAGCTAATTTTATAGAGAGCTGCAAAATACTTTTTTAATCTCTCCCTGTAATGTGAACACCTGGTAGTCTAAGACTCCCAGTCTGAATGCACCCATTTACATTGCATCACTTGATTGGAAGACCAGGAGACCTGGTCTGTAACAACCTATCGAGACCTGCTGTAAGTGATTTGCAGGCTTGTCAACACACCAGCCCATCATCCCACCCACATTCACAGCTATTGAGAACTACAAATCCCATTTCAAAATGGGAGTTGTAGTTTGTTTCAGCTGCAGTGGAAGTGACATTGTCACTTGCTTGATCCCTCCTCATGGTGCCCAAGCATAGCTCCATTGCTCTTTATTCAACAATGCCATCAAATATTTTTAAAAGGTAAATGTAAAAAAAAACTATGCAAGTGTAGAAAACATAAAATGCTGATTTTTTTTACTCTAGAAAAGAAGTATATACAAGATTTTATAACTATGCCAGAGTCCAGGTTTAATATTTTTGTATATGTATCCTTTTGTTGCAGTTTTATCCTGTATTTAGCACATTAATTATTATAGGAAAGATGTTTTTGCAAACACCAATTCAATGAGAACATTGAATATTATTATCTGTGAAATGCTGTTAAATGTTATTTTTTTCAATAATAAATTATGTTAGCAGTTAAACCAGTTCATTGATAGAGGTAAATTGATTGCCTCTTTGCATGTAATTATTACACTAAGCTTCCTAGACAGTGCCTGTGTTCTACTATGTCACAGTTCATATGTGTTCACTTTTATGATTGTTTTGTGGAACACATATAAAAACAATTATACGTTTTAGGGTTGTTTCACTAAAGGCTAATAGGCTGTTCTCTCTCATAGAAATTTGCACTTTGCAAGGGATGCTTCCCCTTTACTTAGTGAGTGAGGCAAAGCTCTGCTGACTTACATCACCTAATGTGCAATCAAAAAGTCTATTGTTTATTTTCCTTGCACATGATTGGTTATTTTTGGCAAAGTGAAATTTCACAACATTCAGCAAGCTAAGGGTAACTTCCCCTGCAAAGTGCAAATTTCCTTGCAACCAATTTGACTTTAGTGAATCAACCCCACTATCTTTTGCTGTGGTCTGAGGCATTATTAAATAAGTGCTCAATCTTAGTGAAGCACTGTTAAAATTATTCATACACATTACAATAAACTGTACATGGTTTTTCTGCCATGCTGGTAAGCTGCAGGACACTACTCTGTGTTAACCTCCCTATATGACTGTAATGGTATAGTCTTAAAATACAAGGGTTATGGATTTCTCACAGTAACATTGTGTGGAACTATAGACCGGGAGAAGAACTCCCATGAGGAGTGAATGTATACATTTACACCAAAAAGCAATTCATACGCAGTACTAGTTTTAGTACTTTAATATTGAGGTTTTGGATGGAGTGATCCTTCTGGGAGAAGTGATGTCGTACTGGAGTGCAATATTCATCCTCTTTGTGGTTCTTGATCGAGCTCCTGTGTAGGTTCATCCTGAGCTGCAGCTTAAGGCCAGTTTCCCCAATGTAACAACCTTTGTCACATGCTGAACACTGTATCATGTATACCACGTTAGCAGATGTGCATGAGTATGACCCCTTAATGGTGTACGCTTTGTTATTGTGACTCGCTGTATTTCTGTGTCACATATATGTTGGCAGAGTTTGCAGCGGGGTTTATTGCATTGTACTGTGCCATTCTGTGTAAATGCCTGTTCTGGGGTCAGCTTACTGCGTACCAATTTTCTTAGGTTCAGAGGTTCAGTGGTTGCTTGAATGCTAGTATTGGGGGCTGAGTGAATATTTCTTTAAGTATGGGGTCTTCTGAGAGTACTGGCTGTAGATCTTTGATTATTTTGCGTATTACCTCTAGAGTAGGGTTGTAGGTAACTACAAGAGGGGTCCTGGTTTGGTTTTTCTTCTCTTTGTACTGTAGCAGTCTTTCCCGTGGTGTTCTTAGGGCAGATTTAATCTTTTTAGAAATAGTCTTTTCCCTATAGCCCTTTCGCCGAAATGCATCAGCCAGTGTGCTCAGGTGTTTGTCTCTGTCCTCAGTGTCAGAGCAAATGCGGTGGTATCGGATTGCTTGGCTGTAGATGACACCCTGTTTAGTGTGATTCGGATGGAAGCTGGAATTATGGAGGTAGCTGTACCTGTCTGTGGGTTTTCTGTACACAGAGGAACAGAGTGAGCCATTGCTGACCGTTATGGCACAATCCAGAAAAAACACACCGTGTACTGAGAAATTAATTTTAAATTTCATGGATGGATGGAATGAATTTAATGATTCATGGAAGTTTAAAAGGCTTTCTTCTCCTTCTGTCCATATTACAAAAATATCGTCATTGAATTTATACTGACGCACAACTATTTCAATTTCAATGACAACATCTATTTACAAATGACCGGGACTGCTATGGAGACAAAAATGTCACCACAATATGCCAATCTCTTCATGGCTGACCTAGAAAACAGATTCCTAGCCACTCACCCTCATAAACCATTCAAATATTATCGTTATATTGACGATATTTTTGTAATATGGACAGAAGGAGAAGAAAGCCTTTTAAACTTCCATGAATCATTAAATTCATTCCATCCATCCATGAAATTTAAAATTAATTTCTCAGTACACGGTGTGTTTTTTCTGGATTGTGCCATAACGGTCAGCAATGGCTCACTCTGTTCCTCTGTGTACAGAAAACCCACAGACAGGTACAGCTACCTCCATAATTCCAGCTTCCATAAATTTTGTTTCCAATTGGTCATGGATTCCTTCAATTAATAATGCACTTTGACTTCTATTGTGTATGTTACAGCATAACATTTAGTCATCTCTCCTACTATTTTCTGCTATTGATCAATTTAAGCACTGTGCAACCATGTGACATCAATTGTAGTATCAGAAGTCACTAGGGTGCAGTTTGGGTATCTGATCTTAGAAATCTAACATCATATGTGGCTAATTTCTTGTTACACTGCTGAAAATATAATAAACATGTACACATCATTTGGGCTTTAAATCAAAGTTACACTTCATAAATGAATATTATTACATGTAGCCATATGTCACATACCATTGTAAGACACATTGTAGATTCTGTAGCCTTTTACCTCTTAATGAGAGATTTGAAGATGACAGGATATGGGGTCTTTAGAGACAACCGGGTGTTCTAAAAAAGGAATAGATAGTTCTAATTGGAATACAAATAGTGTTTGTTTTATCTGTGGAGAATGGCCTCTGTTTGTTAATTGGCATGCTGAGACCATTTTGAAATGGTTGATATAGCATTGTGGCCTACTGAAAAAGCTCTGCTGTTTTCAAAGATTGATAATCAATGCTCCACTGAACACAGTTCTTTGAAATACAGCAATTGTTTATCTTCTTTGCTTAAATGAGTAGCTGCAATTACTGTTACTTACAATGGAATGCTAATTTGTGAAGAAACAGAAAAAATATTAACGGACAAACAAAGCAAAACTGTGATTTTTGCAGGTCTAGTTGTAATTTATCTATTTTACTCAAATTAATTTGCAATAAGTGTGATTAAAGCTTTAAGAGCCAACACCACACAGAAAAACACTATTTTATTTGAGTATGATATGAGTTTAGACTGTGTATTATATTATTATTATTATTATTATTATTATTATTATTATTATGGGGCCTATTCACAAAGCTGCCGAAGGATCTAGCCATAGCTTCGCCTGATCCTTCGGCTAGCTTCAGCCCCCTTCAGTAGAACCGAAGTGGTGCTGTATGGGCTATTCACAATGCAGAGAGATCAGAGTCCCTGGTTACCTGCTAACCAGGGACACTGATCTCCAAACAACAAACTCTCCCTGGTGCCCCAGAGTCTCCTGCTCCTGGCCGCCATATTTCAGCCGATGTACGGCTGAAATCAGCTGTACCAGCCTGAAGTAAATAGCCGAACAGTGTTTGGCTCACTTCACTTGGGGTCGGTTGTTCACTCGGCTGCCCTCGGGAGGTTAGTGAATAGACACGTAAGTTTCTTTTTATTACTTTATTCATTGTAATACTTGAAACATTTGCTTTCCTGTTTGTAGACTGTGACCATTGCTGATATTGCCCCAGGAATTTAACAGGAAATTCTAAATGCAAAAATGCATACTACTGTTCTATAAATACTATATAAAAGTGAATCTAGTTGGACTAAACTATTTAATTTTAGTGGCAGCTTTCCATTTTCAAACTTAAATAGATATTATATGAATATTTTTTGCAAAGTAAATACAGAAATTGAATGCTGTGTACCCTTGTGAGAGGGGACTAATAAACGTATCTTGGAGTAAACAAATAAAATGATTGTAGGAGTTTAAAAGGTGCTCATAGTCCAGTAATTTATATTTTATATAGGCTTTAGTCTGAAAACATACTTAATAGCTGCCTTATTCTTTCTCAAATTGTCCTCAACATTATATTCAGAATTGCATGTTAAATATAGTAAGTTATTTTTGCACAATAGATTTAAAATAATATACTATAACATCTGATCTTCTTTTTCAGGGTGGTTATGCAGCTTATCGATATGCCCAGCCTGCAACTGCTACTGCAGCTGCCTACAGTGACAGGTATGAAATGATAATAAACTATAAATTATTTATTACTTTTGAATTATTCTGTTGTAACCTACCAGTAAAGTAGTTCATATACTCCATTTAAAGTATGTTAGAGGCATGTAAAAAAAAAGTAATATTAAAGGGATTTCTGCTGCTGCATAGGTATGTGCAAATGTTTACATTTCAAACTTTTGAGAAAAAGGTATACACAATACAAATTAGTTTTGAATTATATTTTTAAAACTGTGTTTAAATCCAAGAGTAAAAAACATTGTTAATAATAACCCTTTTAGCATTGTTTTATGATTTTCTTTTCAACAACATAAACCAGTGCTAAATAACATGTATACAATCTACTTTGTCATCTGTCAACCTACTGCCGCGCCAAGGCACCTCTTATAGTGCGGTCCTAACTCTAAACTATGAGAGTCTCCATCTTGGAGCACATGGGGCAGAAGATATCAAATTGGGTGCAGGCTTGTCAGGAGGACGCCCCACCTCCTTAAAGGTACAGAAACACACAAGGGATCCCGCACATCCCATTGGCAGCTGAGAAACCCCATGCGTCGCTGCACCAAATCGGTAAAGCAAAACAAACGACAAACGCACTCAACAATTTGTTACCAGTTGTACAGTAAGGTGCACACGAAATGGGCTTTGAACAGGGCTTTGGACGTGAGTGAGGCACCCGTCCGCACAGCCTCATGTCCTCCAGGGAAGCCCGTGACATGTCACGCTATGCGGGTGGGGGCCAGGGGAGGAGCTACCTTTAGGATGCGATCGTGCAGATCGCATAGGACAATACGTTATGGCATTGCCGTATGCGGCCGCTGCCATAACATATTATACTATGCAATCCGATCGGCAATTTTCTGCGGGCAGCGAGCTCAAGGGGCAGATGCTTCGGGCCCCACAACCTTTATTGGGCCCGGGGCAAGTGCCCTCTTTGCCCTGCGTTAAAGACGGCCCTGATTTTGTATAGTAGTACTACTAGCCCTCCGCACAAACTCTTATTGGAATATGCTGGTTACAGATTATGCTATTAGTATACTCAGAACTACAGCCACTATGTTCCAGGAGCTACTCATAAAGATTATTGTGGGAAGGGTGTGGTAACATTTTTTTAACCTCCTAGTCACTTGGAAAATGGCCAACTGCTTGTATAAGTTAGAGTAACTTAGCCACTATCGATTAAATAACATTTTCTCTGAACTTTCTGAATTGCAAAGGGCAATAGTGCCAAGTCAAAATATGCAGAATTCATAGTGTGGTTCTGTAACACATCATCTTGTTAATAAAATTGCAGACAGGGGCACAGACAGGGAATTTGAAGGAATAGGAAAGATCAGTGATAGCACAGTAAAGGCTGCTGAAACAGCATAAAAGTTACATGAATACCTAGTGGTGTTTTGGGGAAAAAACTAACTAGAAACATAGTGATGGAAATCCACTATGAAAATGTCTGAAATCTACTTTTTCGGTTATTTTTTTTTAAAGGTGACTACTATTTTCTAGCGACCTGATATGTATTAAAAAAAGAAGTGTAAGTGAGCAAGTTCTAAAAGATTAAGTCAATATGGTTATTTAAAAAGTTAAGAAACACAATATATTTCAAGAAATATAAGATCATGCGCTGCTGAAAAGACATTAAAATGCAAACTTTTCATTCAGCAATAAAGTAGTAGATTTCATATTTTGTGGTCTGATGTAGCTCATTACCTACAATGTCTAAAATGCATTGTGTCAAAATGCTAAAAAGAGACAAAGTGCACAAAAACATATTAATAAAAAGCGGTAGAGCTCAATTATATAATATGTAAACTATAATTGAAGTAAAATTTGGCAGATAAAATACATTTGATGTTTAATAAAAATAAACATTTTATTGCAAAAAATTTTTGTAAAAGCAAGACAAGGTTGCATTATTCTCATACTACAGCCATATATCTAATAGGGTAAGATATTACGTATATATCATATTATATTTACCTATGACCTATTTGTGATATATTTAAAATTCTAATTTTCTTTTAACGTTTTCATATTAACACCCACAATGTCACTTTCCTATTTAAAAACATGGGTATTCATCTGTAAAAATGTGTGTTATAAATATGGTAATTAAGATATTTTCAATCACCACAACATAATTTACTAAATGTTATTTATCTCACACAATTTCATAATGGTACTATTAACTAGGCATGCACTGACGGCGTTTTCTTGGTATCGAATACCAGTACCGATATTTATATTTCAGTACACGGCGATAACAAGTACCAGGAAGCTGGCTTCCCAGCCAAACAGCATGGAGGCAGCTTCCTGGTAAATCAGGAAGCTGGGAGGTGAGTCAGTACCCACCTCCCGACTTCCTGATTGGCCGGGAAGCTGGCTTCATGCTGTTTGGCCAGCTTGATGTTGATTGGTCAAGAAGCCAGCTCCATGTTCCCTCGTGACACTGCCGGTCAGAGCAAATCTCCCTCTGACTGGAATTTCTGGTATCGGGGTTAAGTATTAGAGCATTTGGGCGAGTATGAGTGATCGCCTAAATACTTGGTATCGGCTCCAACATCAATACTAGTATCGGTATCAGTGCATCCCTACTATTAACCACAATTAAGTTTAGTATTATGGTACCACAAAAAAATAATCCAGTGTTACCAAAATGTATCTTACTCCTTAAAAGTGCTTTTGTCATAGATCCTCCAACAAATATTTAATATAGTTGCAGAAAAACTAGGAAATGCATGCATACAAAAATACATTAAAAATATGGTTTTCCTGATCTTTTAGACAAAATTAATTTATACTTTTTGCTCCCATGACCCCAGATGCATACTTGTCTCCATCCCATGACTGCAGCCCACTATAATGTTTATATTTGGCCAGTACAATCCTAATTGCTCTCGCTACAGCTATAAGGGTAGTGCAGTCTCAGCTTTAATAACCAAGGTTGATGAATAAAGACTAGTACAAGATGATTTGTCAGTTGTGGGTTACTATGAATTTAAATGTAATAATTAAGAACACTTTATTGAACAAGGCCAACAGTCTGCTTTTGTTTTTAGAAAATGCTTCTATCTAATAGAATTTTGGAAGACCTATCAGTGTTTTGTTATAGGAATGCTTAATTAGGGAAGCACAAGTATGTTTATACATGTTGTATATATCAAATAAGATGTTGCTTAATCTGCATTGCATGAATGTACACAATCATTATTGTGATGTTAAAGATAATTTTACAATAAAGAAAAATTGCATGAGTGGTTGACGCATGCTCTGTCAGAAAGGTAAGAAAGCTAATGTTTATTTATTTAAATGTATTTAATTTATCTTTATTATATGTTTATTGGGAATTGCTTTTGATTGATGTCTTTGTCATAGATTCAGATTATTGCACAGGAATAAAGAATATGTTGTGGAATAGCTATTTCATGTCAAATGATGTGTAATGCTAGCATGTTTTGGTTTCATGGTTGCTGAAAACGTTTTTTCCAGATCAATAAATGCTCTGCTATAATGTGGCTGTGCATGCCTAAAGTGTTGTATCCAACTTTTTGCATGTACAGTCTATATACTTTTTGAACTATTTGTATTAAAAGTAAATGCTTGCATATGACATAAAATAAAGGTGCATGTATTAGTTGTTTTTTATTATAAGCGTAGTCTCCTATATGATATCATACAGAATGCCATTAGGTCCAGTTCTACTATTAAACTGTGGATGAAACAATGAAAAAAGACCACATAATTTGTAGTATACTTGTAAAATTGGGATTGCTACATATGCATTGTTCATTGTCGTAGTGGTATAGCTGTGATCTATAAAATTGTCAGTAAGTGCTTGTACTAATTCAAAGACTGCAAGAGGAAGCTTCTCTCAGAATGCAGTCCAGTTGTGTGTTCTTCTTACAATATGAAGAAATTAGTAAACATTAGATACAAAATAGCAAGCTTCTAGTATATATATTTCTCCTATCATTAGTCACTCTGCTTTGCAGAAAGCAGCATAAAGTAATTTTTCTGTGGGCATCTTTTGTCACTTAAATAGATAATTGTAGAAAGGGAAATTATAGTGTTGTTGGCCCAACTTGTTACATCAGTTGTAAATTGCAATACTGAACTACTGAACAGCTTTTATTTTTATTTTTAAATAACACACTTCAGGGTATATGAATTGTTGTAAAAAGATATACAGTTGATGCATTTTTTGTAAGGAAATTTATAATTTTACAGAAATTTGTTGATTACATCCGATTATCATGTAGTTGATCAAACAATCATATTTTCTGCTTTTAGACTAGCAAGAAACATCAACTGTTGTTTTGCTATGCCTTCCTGCACTGCTACAATTTTTAAAAGCTTGAACCCCTATGCTGATGCATTTTGTGTGTCTGCCAAATGAGTGTCAGTTTTTGAATCTTATTACTGGCAATTTTAGGCAAAAGGGTTGTGATTTGTTTATAAATTCCACTATTTTTGTCAATATAATGATCACCGGGTTTGTTTTTAAGTATTTACTTGGCTTATGTACAGAAAGTGTCCATCACCAAATGGATTTTCAGAAATTCTGTCTGACGTGATTAATATGCAACTTTTACACATACAACATACAACTTTGTATTATATAATTTAAAAACAGAATAGTGCCATTTTTCAGTATAGTTTAATATGTTCTATAAAACAAATTACCAAAAGTATACTTTAAACACTAACTGAAAATTGCAGTATTTTGGCTCTGTATAATGAACTGTTAACTGATTTGTAGTATGTTATGTGGAATCTGTTTTTAATGTGCCTGTCAGTCTTGGGCTTTCTGCTTTCTTTTGGCTCATTAAGTATAGTATGAATGTACAATATCAACAATGGTACTAAACCCCTACTGTGAAACATATGAAACCCCACCAAAAACCCGCCATGAGAAAGTTACTACAGGTCCCTTATATTGTAAGGAATAAGGAATACATATACTGTACATTTATTTATGTGCCATTTTCTAATTTCAGTGAAATAATGCTACAGTGAGACTAGGAAAGCCTTAACAGTATATAGCACTGATAGCTGGATGCACAGGGAGGCCATTATCTGTTTCTGCTGCTTTGCTGCGTGACCTTTGGCAAGCTCCTTGCCTTGCCATACATTTCACAGTGGAAAAGAATTTTGCATCTTAATTGTGATTTCCTTCATGAATAATAACGAGAAAGCAGGTTGTACATGTCATTTTCCTGCATCAGAAATATAGAAGTGAAAAAGGGATTCCCTTTTCTTTGGTTGGCCAGCAAGTCTGATACTTGATTAAATAAGCCAAATGTGTTCAGCATTGACAATGAGTCAACTTATTTTTTTTACTAGCACTGTTTTTTCCAATCATTGCTCTGCTGAATGTAAGCTATTGACATTTTATTATTTCATCATCAAATCAGAATTTAGATTTTCATGAAAATTAAAGTAGATGTAAACTCTAACTGGATGACATTGTGTTTGCTAAAGCACTATATAAATTGAATTATTTTTTATTTTAGACAATACGTTCACTGTAATACAGTGACCCATTAGTTATCACTGTAATGCAGTGCCCAAATAATTATCACCACAATGCAGTGTCCCAGCAGTCAACACCTTGGTGCAATGCTCAGCAGTTACTACCGTAACGCAGTGCCCATCAGTTATCACAGTATCACAGTAACACAGTGCCCCAGCATTTTTTACAGTAAAAGTGCCCCAGCTAGCAGTTATTACAGTATCACAGTGCCCCAGCAGATTATCCCAGTAATACAGTGACCCAGCAGTCAAACCACACGCAACCACACGCTCTCTCCTGCTCCTGTGGAGTGTCACTGTAGCTCTGATCCTCACCTCCTCCTTAATCTTACTTCTCACTCTGTCCACAGTGCACCCTTAGCAACACAGCAGTATAGCAGTGACAATTCAAAATTATGTGGGTTATTCACAAAGATGCCGAAGGCAGCAGAGTGAATAACCCAGCTGAAGTGAAGCGAGCCAAATGCAGTTCAACTATTTGCCTCTATTCTCAGAGTGAGTGAATAGCCGAATGCAGCCGAGCTGCATTCGGCTTGGCTATTCTGCCCGCTACCTCGGAGTGACCCTTCTCCCCACTTCGGGGTGTCACCACGGCTCAGCCGAGCCAAAGCATATGCATCCAGCTCGGCAGAACCACTCAGCTGCCTTCGGCTGCTGTACAGGCTATTGCGAATAGCCCGTACAGCATCCCTTCTTTTTGACTGAACCGAAGAGCTCATGCGGCCGAAGGATCAGCCCAAGCTACGGCTGGTTCCTTTCGGCTCTTTTGTGAATAACCCTCTATGTATTTTCGCTCACTTCTAGTCTTAGTATCAATGGCCACCAGGATGAATGGAATGGTATGAGTCTGCTTAGTGGGGACACAGACCGCAATGAAAATTGAATAGGGGATTCTCACTCAAACAAATTCTGACTTTAGATACACTGTAATTCCACATTTTATATATTTTATCATTGTTCTTTTTTAAGAAATATGTAAATCTTACTAACATTACATAAACTATTGAATGTCAATCAACTTTCTTGACATGATAAAAAGTTTGAAATAACTACAAATACATGACTTGGTGTCACTTTGGAAATGTCATAAAAGTAAAAATGACAGCAATACTTTCCATTTTGATGGTGGGTTTTAAAAGTGAGAAATAGAATCACAAGAATATGACAGATGTGACAGAAAAGGATGTTATATAAAGAACTGTTTTTTTCCCCCAATATGTCTTTGCCTGTAGTTCTCCTATAGCGGTGGTGGCAAACCTTGGCACTCCAGCTGTTTTGGAACTACAAGTCCCATGAGGCATTGCAAGGCTCTGACAGCCACAGACATAACTCCCAGAGGCAGGTGCATGTTGGGATTTGTAGTTTTGGAACAGCTGGAGTGCCAAGGTTCGCCACCACTGTCCTATAGTGTGCAGTGTTTATAGTCACATTAGGAATTTAACAAAATATAGAACATAGCAAGCAGTTTATATTACTTACCAAACAATCAGACATTCTCTTTGATCTAATAAAGAGAACAGTTAATCTTGATCACAAAAGTAACGGTGTTCTAAATGATACAAATATTACTTAACATTGCTTAAAGAAAAACTATTATGAAAGTCATGCTGACCTTGCCTTTTGAAAATTTGAGTTGCCATTGCATCATATTAACCCTATGGCTTTCTGAGTTTATTACCTGAAAAGTATAGAGATATTTGAGGCATGCTTACTCTGAACCTGTGCTTTAGAAATACTAAGCCAAACAAAGCCAGACAATTTTTTCAAAACTGAGGATTATTAAAAATATAAATTAAATATATGCAGGATACAATTGTAATATTGCAAGTGGTGTAAACATGACATTATCCAAGCAGATGTATTACAGTGTGTTGGAAGTATATACAGTACATTAATGTGCTATAATCAAACATGTCTATATCTGTGAGTGTTAAAGTTAATATAAAAAAGAGCAAGCAATAGTGTCAAATAAAATGTACATTGTGTGGTCCTTTAACCTGACATAAAGGTTTATACTCTGGGGTTTGTGGTTGTAGTTGTATGTCTCTTTTCTCTCGATGAGTAATGGAATAAAGTGGCAGTCTGTAGTATGGTGAGGATGCAATATGGGCCCCAAGGTGAAGTAGTATTCCCTGATAAAGGATTACAGCTGAAGGTGAAGTAGTGTTCCCTGATAAAGGATTACAGCTACTGGGATCCATATATTTCATTTTATTATATTTGGAAGGGCTCAAAAGTCGAGGAGCATCTTCAGGCTTTCAAGAGGCATAAAATGTGAATCTGATTTCCTAGTGACATGTCACATTTTTTGAGGCCCTGAAATGCAAGTACAGCAGAACCACCCACAAAATGGTTGACACTTTTAGCAATCAGCCAGCCATTGCTTCTTACTGGCTGTACAGGTGCAGTTACTGGATGACACTTTTACTGGCTGCACAGGCACTGTCCACAGTAGTTGGTCATCTTGTGAGCTGTCACTCTTAGAAGCTTGGAAGGCTCCTCCAGGGTACAAATCTTATAAGAGTAAGCAGGTCCGGGTAGGATAATAACAGAAGTTCCAATAACTGTAAGGGAGAATAGGGGTGAACAAGTTGTGGAGGGGAAGGGACAATGCAGGAGCAAGGTTGTACAGCTGTGTAGCAAACAGGGAGCAGCAAGTTGTACCGTGGTTAATGGGAAATCCATTCCACATTGTTTAGAGTGCCCTCCTAAATGTAGTATGGAAGAGTCACCATAGGATCCCAATCACAAGTATGTTTGCAGCTCTAACTAATATTTTATCCAGCCGCATGCATTTTTTTGGCAGTTTTTTTGTAATTGTACAAGGCTTGCTGGACAACTAAGATACATATACACAGATGATGGAAGGATAGGTAGCAACAGTATTATGGTATGTAGGGAAACTTCTTCAAGAAACAAAAGTGGGTGCTTGGACAGCACAGCTTGGCTTCTCCATTTTTTCATAAATGGCCTCTTGAGGTGTGAAAGTGGCCATTTATGTAAAAATGGAGAAGCCGTGCTTGAATATAGGTGGGGCGGTGAGACATCTATTGTCTGCCACATACAATGCTGTTTTAACACCTCTCTCTGGGCAGGTTATAACACCTCCTAGACTCCAATTATGCAAATGCTATTAACACCTGGTTGTGACTAACAGATTATGTGGATTGGTGCAAAATGCACCATATTTATTCACAGATAATTTTTTGTACAAGTCATTCTGAATTGAGATAGCTGATCGGATGTCCAGTGAAACATATTCAAGAAAAATACAGCAAGTCCAGTTTCCTTGACTTATTTTTTACACATATACCTTGACCTGGATGAATGAGAACCTTCACAGACATACAGGGTGAAGATTTTGGCGAAGGCAGGAGAAGTGAACAATTTAGGCCAAGCTAGCTGATTTGGAAAAACTCTAATTCAGCTCACTTTCCAGTTCAGATATGTTGTCCTAGATTGTTCACTTCTCCTGACTTGTCCAAACTCTTCACCCTTTTGTGAATAACCCCCAAAGAGTTTTCGTTCCATGCCCCTTGTTTCCTAGAAACACACTGGAAATTTATCTTGCAGATAGATACCAAGTTTTTATGAAAATGTACCAAACCGCATCGCTCTGGCTACTTGGATGCTGCTAAGGGTAGGATGACCTACTGGAGACTTGAAACGCAGAGACAGTTTGGTATTACTGATGTCTGTATGTCATTTCCACTGACTTTTTGTAATGAACTGGAAAATTATATGAACACAAAGTTTGTAAAGTAAAATATCATTAGTATTATTCATTTAAGATTATTATTATTATTATTATTATTAATTTCCTTTAATACAATACAATCTTCCTAATTAGGTATTTAAGTTGTAATAATAAATATTGTGTACATAACATTATAAATTATTAAAATCACCATGGCATTGAACTATTTTGATAGTACTTTTACAATGAATAACTTTTCTAACAATATAATGCCCATTTAAATTTATAACAGAAATGTAATCAATTATACAACAAACTTTGGACAGATGAATTCCCATGAAGAGATTTTTCATTGTCCATAACTTTGAGCACAATATTTATAATAAATTACATGTGAAAATCATTGCTGGTGCTTCTAACTTCCCTCCTCATTAAATTGTGCAGCAGTGTGCAGTTGGAGATTATATGGGTGATTATACATGGGCTGATTTTTGGATTATTCAATAAAGATTCAACAACAACTGAAAGAAAATATGGAAAACTAAATGACAATTTCAACAATCTGGATACTAAAATGATTACTGGTGGCCATTAAAATGGAATTATGTTGTTCAAAATGATTTTCCAACACAGTGCCTCACACAGGCCATGTTTGTGCTGTTTAAATCCTGCGGAATCCTCTTATATTTAGTGACAATCCAGTCATCTCCAGTGATTTTAAATATATATATATTGCTGTGCCTTGTGTTGTGATAAGGTTTAGAGGTCACCCATGCTTCTCGCCCATACAGGTTAAGGGGCTCCAGGATGTGTGTTTCTTTTGGAGAAAGATGGCTTTCAGTTTTCTCCAGGAGTGGTAAACCCTGGTCAGGGTCCTGGAACATGGAGGCCTTGTAGAGACATTGGGTGAGATGAAGCCTCCATGTTTTGGTGTTTACCAGCATCCATTGATTTGTACAGCCATTATGGTATTGGGGCTGGCTAATTTTCAGGGCTCCACCTGCCAGACAGAGAGGTCTCCACCCAGGAGTCATAAGGGCCCACCCATGAGTTATGGCATGAGACAGTGAAGCTGAGAGCAGCCAGATAGGGCACATGTAGGCAATGAGTTGTGTTTGAGACTATCTGGAGGAAACGGACAAGAGCCTGAGGACTGAGGCTAGAGCAGTGGTGCTGCACATGCAAAGCCAGGAGGCTGATTGTATGTTTTTTTTTGCAAAGAGAGATATTGAACAACCCCTGTGGGGGCAACTGTTAATAAAACAGTTTCTGTTAATAAAAGTTGACAAGGAAGTCCTAAAAAGAAGATCCTTTAGGCTCTACTGTTTGAAGCTAGTTCACACGCACACACACACACACACACACACACACACACACACACACACACACACACACACACACACACACACACACACACACCTAGAAATTATGTCCTGGTGTATTTATAATTTAAAAACAATCTAGAGCAATTGGTGGTTATATACAGAAAAATCTGGGTTGCAGTAACCATAACAGGATTTTAATAGCAATTAAAATAAAAAATACAAAATGAAATACATTTTAAGACAATTGAGTTCCCAATGTTGAAGGATGCTCTATAGAAAGAAAAGTGGGAAAAAAGTCAAAATCAGACACAGACCATACACTGCAATTTAGTTGCATGAACAAAATGTTTAAGAGGCTAACACCTATCTTCTTCTAGTGACAAATAAATCCAAATGTGATCAGAGAAATATATAAATATAGAAAACTGAATTAATGTATTAACTATTTGAAAATACAAAACAATGTGCAAAAAAGAAATCAGTAAAAAATCAAAACAACCAATTGATAAAGCAAGTTAGTCAAAGATGGAGTGATCAATTAGACAGCAAACATATTAAACATCTTATTTAGCTCAGTGTATGGAAGGTGTTGCAATATAAAGTTGATATGTACACAATTACAAATGTAACACTGCGGTTCAATATCAATATGGTCTAGAAACAATTAGACAAAATTATTTTGAAAAAAACACTTTGACCAGGTGACACACCAGTGGATCATATAAGGTTTTGCGTGGTTATTTTTAAGCTCTTGTTTCTAACTCAACTGGCTTGGTGGCAGAATATGCGGTAGCTATAAAATACAATATACATTCAAATACTACAAACCTGCAGGTTTAGCTTTTATTGTATTGTAGATATTAGAAGAATTGGTAAAGAACCACATACAGGAGTATATGCTAAAAATTAAAATAATATATTGAGTGAGGGACCATGGATTTATAAAAGAGATGTGTTCAAACAAATCTACTTTCATTTTATGAGGAAGTAAGCAGAGACAACAGATTGGCTGTGGTTGTAATATGTTTGTCTTTTGCTACATGTGTAAATTTAGATCTTAGAAAATGGTAGTGTAAATGCATAAACCAGAGCTTAAAATCCACAGGTAGGTTATAGACTTACGGCTTGTTCACAACAAATCCAGACCAGATCTGGATGAGTTTCTGCATATGCAGTGCAGTGTGTTTTTACGTGTTTCAGATGCGTTTTTGATGCGTTCCGGTCCAGTTTTTTTAGCCTAAAAGGGCATCTCAGGTGTAGTCCAGTGTGTTCCAGAGCATTTACATGCATTTTTTGATGCGTTTTCATGCATTTTGGTGTGTTCCAAAGCAGAAAAATATAGTGCCTGTTGTAGTTTTTCCAAATGAACTGGAACTGAATGCTGTGGTGTAAACTAGAGCCCAAAATTCCATTGTAATACATTGGATGCATTTTTAAAGCGTTCTTAAACTGCTCTGCATCTGTTCCGCACTTGGTGTGAACAAGCCTTTAATGACAGCGCGTGATCTAAATGTACAACCTCTAGAGCAAGCAACTATTCTTTTGTGCATTAAAAGAGGAATATACTCATAATCTTGCACTTATACAGAGCATTAAAAGACCACAAAACAGATAAAGTTTGGGCACAAAAAAGTTCACAAAAAGTATATACAAAAATATTTTTAGGTAGCAGCTTATTTTCCCACCTAACAGGTGCAGATCATTTTTGTATTTCATTTAGGTTACACAAAGAATATTTATTAACTGGAAATAGTGCAAATAAGGGCCTGGGGAAGAGTAACTGAATTGACACATTCAGCCTTATGAAAAGGTGACTATTTCATATAGTGAACATGGTGGAAGGTTTTACATTTTGGTGGAACTGTTCACAATTAAGTCACTAAAAAAGGACACTTTTGCGACTGGAGGAAAGGGTATAGTTTTTATATAAAAACAGCACAGTAGAATGTTGATCCAATTGCCTTTTGGGGTCAGATTTTTTTCCCCTTGACTAGAATAAATTAGACCACAAATAAGGGCTTTTTGCATTCAAACCTATGAAACTATGCCATCATTTACTAATACTATACAAGAGCACCCAGCCTAAAAAAAAAAGCCTTGATTTCACCGCACAGAGATGTCAAGAATGGTTATTTTTAAATTGTTCAGATGTTGAATGTTCATACATAAGCAGAATAAAAATATAAACGGAAAAAAGCAATTTAGATAGTATTTTATGTGTTTTATTTTGTGTGCTTTCAATCCCCTAGGAGCGCCAGTGGATGTTGAGATTTTTTAACATGTTTGATTGCTTCTCCTGAAGCTGGTAATTGCTTAGATGTAAGTAGTACCATGAAAATGGGGCATAAATAAATGTCACGGCCGGCCCAGCCCAGTTGTTAATGTTTAATGACAGATCAGCATCACCAGGTCATTTGGAGACGCTGATCTGTCATTGCTACTGGGTGAGATCACGGCTGGCTCCATCCAGCTGTCATTTGCGGGGCAAACGGCCGGCCTTCGGCAGGCCATTCACCCTGCTTTGACTGTCACTTCGGCTCAGTCGAGCCAAATCATATGCCATTGGCTCGGGTGAACCACTCAGCCTTCGGCTGCTGAACGGGCTATTGTGAATAGCCCGTACAGCCGTCTTTCAGTTCGACTGAACCAAAGGGCTTCGGTGGCTGAAGAGAGCCGAAGGATTAGCCAAAGCTACAGCTGTATCCTTCGGCTCAATCGTGAATTACCCCCTTGGTCTCATTACCTGCCGCCCACTGAAAAAGTTTGACCCACAAGGGAAAACATTTTTTTGTACAAAACGGAAAATATGATAACAAGACTTTCTGATTTTCAGTGTAATATCAGGGGAGAGCTCACCAGGTGGATCTGAGATCTGATGGAGATTTTTAATATGTGATGAAAAATTTACTAGTTTGTTTAGGGCAATATTATGCCTGTACAGCTATTTTAACTAGTTAGCAATAAAACATTATTTGATAATATATATGTGCTGGTATGTTATGTAGCACCTATATAAGTCCCTGTGGCTGAGTTCTATTTATTTCACATATTTTTCTATACAATTATTTTCTCCTTATGTTTTTTAATGCAGTATAGTAGAATGAGGGAACATTTGAAATTGTTTTTTAGCTAGTTTGATAAAGAAAAGGCTAAGCAGCACTTCAGACTCCTACCTTTGGCTTCAGTTTAGAGGGTCAATATTTGTTTTAGTTTTACTGGGCCATTGCAGTGAAGAAACCAGCTTGCAAAAAAATTGAAAATGTTTTACATATATACAGTTTCCAATGACAAACATAATGGAGTGTTTTTTTAATATAAAGTATACTTTCGTTCAATTTGCAAAATAAATAGGGGAAACCTGAGTTCACTTATATCATCCTAAAGGTCGAGAAAAATATATATAAAAGCGCTAAAGGTATAAATAATATGAAACTTAGTGCAACCAAGTGATATAGGGAAATTAGGGTTTAGGCGGTCTAGCCCTAAACCAAGTGATTTATCTTACATAGGATCATGAAAGAAACAATTACATTTAATAATTCAATTGTGCTGTGGAAAAACAGATAGTGATTGGGACAATAAAAAAATGTCAACCACTGTGTAAAGACATCAAAATATATGAACAATCCACGCAAAAAAATATATTAAAAAACGTTAAAAATAAAGTGTTCAGTGAGAAATAAACGTAAAAACGTAAAAAACGTGTGCAAGAGAAATTGTTAATGATATATATTGTTGATGATAAATATTTCTTAGCGGTGGTCCGACAGCCCCTCTTGGGTGGGTACTCACCAAATGGAGCTGGATCAAAGGCTTTTAGTTAGTGACACTTGAGCCTGCAATCGTGCTTTCAAACTTGTACCCAGTTGTTTCCACTCACAGTCCCTGCAAGGCGAGTGTTTGATTTTTTCTCCCTTGTAGCGCTGGCTGTATCCCAAAAGTGAAGTTGGGTGGGCATTTGATAAATACGGTGACCTTTTGGAATGTCCGTGTGGACTCCAATACGTTGGCAGAACCACTCGGGAACCAGCCACACCTCTGACTTGGGGTCTATTTTCCTGTGTCTCTGATCAGGGTTTTGCCAATAACGTGCATGGGGGTGGGGTGTCAGCTGAGGGAGACAAGATCATCCTAAAGGTGCCCATACACTTTACAACCCTCGCAAGACATTTGTCTTGCGAGGGTTGTAAAGTAATTAAAAAAACGTACGATCTGCCCATCTTGGCCTGGCAGATCGTACTTGCGATCATCGCAAAGCCCGCCCCCCTGAGGGGCGGGCTTCCGATGACTGCAATGCTGAACGGGCAGTGTGCGCATGCGCACACCGGCCCGATCGGCAGTCATCTCTTGATCAAGTTAAAAACCATCCGAAAATCGTACGATTCTCGGCTGGTTATCCAACATGCTCGAAATACGAAAGTCGTGCGACCCTACATTAGAAACGGTTGCACGCCTTCCATACACTGCACGATTCTCTACTATCGCGGGATTTCTCGCGATTCTCGTACGGGAATCGTGCAGTGTATGGGCACCTTAACGTGTTCAAGGAAAAATCTTTTATTTTATTTTCTTTGCACATATTTGGATATCCGTGAGCTTCGTCCTTTTTACTTAGAAAAGTAACATTCACTTTGCTAAGTGAACGGTATCTACTCCTTTAGTGAATCAGCCACAATGTCTGAATGATGCAAGTTGACTAAAGGGTTTTCATAAAAGACTGAATGCCCTGCATTTGAATATTATATATAATTTACATAGATTTCTTCAGAGCACAGAAGAGAGTCTTATTAAGTTCTTTTTCCAATCAGGTTTGGGGAATCATATTTTAGTGCAAGATAAAAAATGTAAACACATATTCTACAGGCTTCATTTAATGACCTCTAGTCATTTTACTTCTTAGTAACCAATACTATAAATCTATGTAAAATAAATAAAGAAAACACATACGCTACATCAAAATAATCATATTTCATTCACTAGGCAGAACAATATTTAAATTAAGCCTTTACTACATCTACAGTCACAGAAGATAAAATATATTATCTTGACTGAGAAGTATTGGTGCAGTCTGGTAACACTCAATGAGCATATGTTTCAAAAGAGACATTAAAAATAAACAGGTTGCAGAATATTTGAGTGATTTATTTTCTTGCATTGTTATAAAAAAAACTACATGCATTGAATCACTAAAGAACAACTCTGGGAAAATGACAAATTAACTCTTGCGGTGGGATTACCCCTACACTGCAAGTGTTAAGTGCTCATTTTAGTCTAGGTTCCAAAGTAAAAAATATATACTCACCTGATCCTTGATCTTGTCTGGCTGCTAGACCACTCTCTGCAGCCTCCGTCCTCACCCAATCTTGTTGTCTAATGACTTGTGAGTCATCAGATATATAACAGTGTATTAGATGTGAGGGGACCAAGGGACATTCCACTGCCAGAGCAGAGGGGAAGAGAGGCTGTGGGGACCAATGTAGCAGCCAGGCAGGATTGAAGATCAGGTGAGTGAATTTTTTTTTTAGACCCTAGACCAAAACTAGCACTTAACCCTTGCAGGGTGGGGGTAGCACCACTGCAGGGTTAATTGGTCATTTACTTGGAGTTGTTCTTTAAAGGGACAAGGCTTTATGATCAGAATGTTTTTTGTGCTCCTTTGACAACAAAATGTAAAGACTTGAACTGCATGGGTTTTCAAGCCTGTTATGCATATGAATTTATCGGGCTGAAGAAATGTGTTTGAAGTATCAGCTGCTTATAGTTTTTATTGGGTTAAACATTAAGGGGAATACTATATATTTTGCAAATTTTTACCAATAATAGCCTCTAAATGTTATCAAAATGATAATAGAAATGACTAGAATGTATACCTACACAAGTTAATAGCAGAGGTTTTTGTTGCATACATTTGCAATAATAGGTGTAGAAGCCACACTGCCATGCTGAGGCAAATCTGTAGAGTGTGGTATCTAACTCAAAACTATCTGAGACCCCCCAACCATGGGACATACAATATATAACAATGCACAAACTAAAATCAGGGTCACTTGGAGGCAGTTTCCTCCTCCTTAAAGGTACAGCAAGACACATGTAGCCCAGCCATCAGCTTATCAAGGCAGCTGAGCACTTTAAGTGTATTCCTGCACCAAATACAAAAGGGAACAAGGACAGCAGTGGCGGAACTACCAGGGTCGTGAAGGACAGCCTCTCAGATCATTTTAAAACTAGCAAAGTCAATATAGTCAATATAGAAAACCATATAAAGAGGATCACCAGCACACTTTCAAGCTAGCCAGCAAAATAATAAATAAATAAACTGTCAACTATGCAGGTTAAAAACAGAGGTTTTTGTTGCACAATATCATAGGCCAGTCTCTCAAACGAGGCACTCTTATTTGCAGTATATTGTTTTCTCAAAAGGGCACTATCACAGGCAACGCTTTAGTTACCTAATAGCAGTCATAGGCCAGTGCTTAGGCAGCAGGACCCTCTAGCCTCAACCGTTACAAACTAGTGTTATTTCTCTTCTTGCTTCCTTCTCATGATTGTTGAACAATCTTTCTCACACATTTCACTTTCACTGCAGTGTCTTTTATGTTTCTTCCTTTGTCCACTTTGGAAATTTGTGGATTAATTCAGAAAATAAATGATGGGGGGAGTGTATACAGAGGCTGTAGACATGTATCAAAAGGCTCATTATAGCTCAAACAATATGAAACCATTTCTCTTGTTTGATGCTTTCTACAGCTAAAAAAAGCTGTGACTATAAACCAGACAGAATGGATCTGTCAAAAGCTGTAATAAAGAGGCACCCAGATGCACCGTCCTTGTGATTGAGTAAGCGGTACTTGTACCCCTTCCCATTCACTATATGGTTGAATAAAAGTTAAATAAGACCAGACTTTAATCAAAAATCATTTAATTGAAATAAAAACAAAACAAAGGATTTTTAAATTTAAAAAATTGATCCACCGACATAATTCTAAGGTCAATCACAACACCCAGCGTTGTACAAGACAACAACTCTTGTTATAATAAATAAATAATTTTTAAAAACCCTGAAGCCCACCGACCCGACTGCACATGACAAACTTATGCCGCAGATTGAAGAATCTGATAATTGCTGGCAAAATATAAACATTTGGGCGGAGCTATCAGAGACATTACTACTAGCTCCACCCAACTGTTTACATTTGGAAAGCATCTACCAGAGTTTTCCAGCAGGTCCTGGGCAAATGAAAACAACTGGGCAGAGCTGGCCATGACGGATCAGCTATGGCTGGATCCTTCGGCTCCTTAGTGAATAACCCTCAAAGACACCCCTCATGTCTCCATAAAGAGAAGCTGTCACTTTAAAATGCTATCACATAGGGGGCTTGTTATCCCTTTGGTGATAGCATTAAAAATAAATGAAAAAGGATAAAAAGTGTAAAGAAAGTAAAAAGTAATAAATAAAAAAATAACAACCCTGCATGTGAATAAACAAACGCATGTAGGGCATAAGTACTGATTAAACCACATGTTAGGTATTGCCGCGAACGTTGGAGTGAAAGCCATAATTCAAGGCCCATAATTCACTATTGACTCTAAATTAATGTGTAGTAAAAGCTTTTAAACCGTCTTCAATGCTCAATTTTGTGTACCATAGTTTTTCACCATTGCAGGGGCGCACGCAATTTCAACACAATGAACATACTTGACCAGTTTGATATCTGTTTACTAGATTTTTATATATATATATTTTTATATCATCTTTTTATATTGTTTATAATTTCCTTTTACTGGCCATTTAAACTCAATTTATTTAACATAGTGTATGCACTATTTTCTACGTTTTATTTCTAGCAATTTGCTGTATAGTATTTAGGGCACTCTTCACGGAAGGAGTTTGTTCAATTTGAAAAGTCATTCCATGCAACTTGATTCCTCATTTTCAGCTCCCACCTATTAACATCTCAGTTGGACATTAACTGCTTGAGATGCACTGTAATGTACACCCTGGGTGTGATTTTGCTGATGTGAGCAAACCATGTAGGATTTATATGACTTACTGCTTCAGGGTTTTCAACTCATTTGAGATGGCCTCTTGCACATTTATTTTAAAGGTAAAACTTATCCATCTGATAATTCCCATTTTAAATCTTGAGATGAAGATCTTTTCCTAGATTCATGGGTCATAGCAGAAAAACCCTTTGGAGCAATCTATTCTCCTTAATTTACCTTACTGCAATGCACTCTTCAGCTGATTGTGTAGCAATGCTGACATCTGGGGGATGAACAAGGTTTGTTATGCACGTTTGAAAAACCTAAAAAATCTTTAAATAATGATGTTGTCATATATGTAAGCTTTGTAATTATAAACATATATCTTGGTTTAAACTCCTTTAACTAGAAGCCATATTTGTAACATGTGAACTTGTGGTATTTCATTGGAAATACTAAATTAAAAAGCTTTTTTATAATCCTGGCTATGTACATTATTGCCTAGCTGTGTGACATTATACATATATTACAATTAGTCTGTGAGATATGTGGACAACTTAAAGCTGCTTTTGGCAATATATCGACTAAGGTACTGCAACTTTCTGCAAACCTCAAACATAGTTCAGCATAGTCTGTTTCACAGATAGATTTTTTGAATATTTTGCAGATAGTTTAAATCACACTGAAACTGGGACAGTCATTAGTTCATAGAGAGGAGAGATACCTATGGTAATTGTTTAAATGTTCAAAGAATTAAAGCTAATTTTGCTATGTTATTTTATACCAGTCTGCCTCTTTCTCGCCATTTTATACATTTAAACATTGCAACATTGTAGGTCACACTGATATTATAAACTTTTATATAGAAATGAAAAAAAAATCACTTATTTTACCATCCTTTAAGCCAGGTTCACACCATTCTGAACCAGATCTTGAATGCAGTACATTGCATTTTCATGCATTGTTGCTGTGATTTTACTGCGATTTTTGCCATGTTACAGAGAGGATTTTTTTTATCTTAAGATGGGCTTTCAGGTGTGATCCAGTGCATTCCAGTGCATTTGCATGTGTTCCAGTGCATTCCAAACCAGTGAAAATGAGAGAAGCAGTATTTTCTTTCTCTGGTCCGGAACGGACTACGCTGATGTGAACAGAGCCCAGAAATACCATAGAGATACAATGGGATGCTGATGTGCAGTAAAAGCTTTTAAAACATCTCCTATGCTCAATTTTGTCTACCATAGTTTGTCACCATTGCACGGGCACACGCAATTTCATCAAGCCCAAATAAGTCCATGTATGTCTTTTCCAGGTGCAGCTGACTATGTAGGGGTTGTCAAGAAGAGTAAAGGTGCCCATACACTGTACGATTATCGTACAAGAATCACAGGAAATCCCGCGATCGTACGACAATCGCAAAGTGTATGGAAGGCGTGCAACCGTTTCTAATATACGGTCGCACGTCTTCCGTCAAACAAGCAGGCTGGAAACCCCGCCGGGAATCGTACGGTTCTCGGCGGTTTAGTGGCCTGCTTGTTCGACAACTGCCGAACGAGCCGGTGTACGCACGAGCACACTGCCCGTTTATGATCGCAAGTACGATCTGCCTGTCCAAGATGGGCAGATTGTATGTTTTTTTAATTACTTTACAACCCTCGCAAGACAGAAGTCTTGCGAGGGTTGTAAAGTGTATGGCCACCTTAAATTAGCTGCTTCTGGTTTTCAAGGGGTTGGTAGAGGATACCACAGGATACAATGCATATGGCATGTTTATTTTTTGTATTATAATATTTGTCTTGGGTTTTACAGCAGTCTTCTAGGAAGTACTAGGAAAGAATTCAAGGAATTTATGCAGAACAGGGTGTAAAAAGGGTATGGTTACTGAATAAAATATGTAAAAAGAAAGTTAAATAGGTTCAAAGGCACAGAGGAAAACAATAAATTTAGCCATATACATGCATGCACAAGCAATTAACCTTAAACTATCTATAGTCACTAGTTTAACCCGTTTGCTGCCAAGGCCCACACTCCACTTTTAATCTAAGCTGGCCAGACCATTTTGGCAATGTTTAACTTTTTAAACTTTTCAACGGCATTTTTAGAATTCATAAATTTTTAGAATTCATAAAATTTTCTGAAAACACAGAACCTCCCTGCATTTCTGCCAGATAATGCACCACTTTGTGCAGAAAATTGTTACAATTACAAATGTTTAGGCAATCCTCATGTTTATTACTTTTTTTTAGGGATGCACCGAAACATATCGGCCGAAAATGGCACTTTTGGCATCATGCCAAAAGTGCAATTTTCTTGCCGATACATCGGCGTATCCCTGATTTCTTTCCTCCCCGCTGGGCGCTGCTCTATGTCCCAGCGGGGAGGAGAGAAAGTGACAGTCAGCCGAGCGCTGCGTTTGAGAGCGCTGTGAGCGGCCGGCGTCTCCTCCCACACCACTCTGCCACCTATCACAGCGCTGTCAGAGAGGAGAGCGAATTTTACAAAATTTGAAAAAATAAACATTTTCGGTATTGGTTTCGGCCTGACATTTTTTTTATTTTGGTTTCGTTTCGGTTTTAATATTTCCATTTCGGTGCACCTCTACTTTTTTTGTATTTGTATGACACAAAAAAGTGGAGAAAAAAAGCCAAATCTGACAGATTCCACCCAAAACTCCAAAAATGGACTGGACAAAATTATTGGCATCTTCTCCAAATTGCAAGAAATAATTGCATTCCAAGTTTTTGTGGAAAAGCATGAACAACCTCAAGGTTACAAGTCCATCTCTAGAGAGAGATTAATGTTCCTGTGTCCTCTGTGCTCAACATTGTAAATAAGTTTACAGCCCAGGGCCCTGTAGTTAATCTCTCTGGACGTGGACAAAAGAGAACAATTGATCAAAGATTGCAACGAAGGATTGTTCGAATGGTGGATAAAGACCCTCAATCAACTTCCATACAAATTCAAGCTACACAGGGTAGAACTGTGTCAGCTCGCACTATACATCGCCATCAGAATGAAAAAAGACATTATGGTAGAAGACCCAGAAGGACCCCTCTGCTGACACAGAAACATAAAAAAGCCAGATTGGAGTTTGCCAAAACTTACCTGAGGAAGCCAAAATTGAGAGAATGTGCTGTGGACAGATGAAACAAAATTACAGCTTTTTGGTAAAGCCCATCATTCTACTGTTTTCAGAAAAAGAAATGATACCTTTTAAAGAAAAAAATACAGTTTCACAGTCAAACATGGTGGAGGTTCACTGGTGTTTTAGGGTTGCTTTGCTGCTTCAGACACTGTATGTCTTGATTGTGCATGGCAGTGTGAAATCGGAAGACTACCAAAGAATTCTGGGTTGCAACGTAGGGCGCAGTGTCAGAAAGTTGGGTCTCCGTCAGAGGTCATGGGTCTTACAGCAGGACAATGACCCAAAGCACACATAAAAAAGCACCCAGAAATGGTTTCAGACAAAGCTCTGGAAAGTACTGGACTGGCCAGCAATGAGCCCAGATCTAGATCCCATAGAGAACCTGTGGAGAGATCTCAAAACAGCAGTTGGGAAAAGGAACCCTTGCAATCGGAGAGACTTGGAGCAATTGTCGAAAGAACAGTGGTCCAAAATTCTTGTATATCCTGAAGTTATTTTTGCAAGGGCTGTGCTACCAAATATTAATTGAGGGTGCCAATAATTTTGTCCAGTCCATTTTTGGAGTTTTGTGTGGAATCTGTCAGATTTGGCCTTTTTTCTCTCAAATTTTTTGGCATACCAATACAAACAAAATATATAAATACATTTGTAATTGCAAAATTTTCTGTGCAAAGTGGTGCATTATCTGACAGAAATTTAGGGGCACCAATATTTCTGCCTATGACTGTATATATAAACCTAAATAGTGACACTTAAGTTGATATCTTATAATGTTAAGGGGTTGAATATTCTGTATAAACATCACCCCATCATCAGAGAGTTGCAGGGAGAAGCTGTCAAGGTGGCTTATCTGACTTGCTAGACTTTAGAGAAGGTGTTCTGATCTTGGCGGGGACTTTAATGTTGCACTAGAACCACTCTTAGACTCTACCTTTGGTCACTTCTCTCTCACTTCTCAAACTGCTTAGCTCCCATTAAAAAAGTGTTTCAACAAGGCCCAACTTACTGACACATGGATGGTGATACACCCAAAAGTTAAGGATTTTGCACATTTATCACACATGCACAGCACATGCACAGCACATGCACAGCACATAAACCAGGATTAAGCTTATTTTGTTGGATCATCACTATCTGGAACATTTGATGAGTTCTGCTATCCATCTTGGACCACTCACCAGTTACTGCAACTATCAAATTGGCTTTGTCATCTCTTTGCCCTTATAGTTGGAAACTAAATGATTCTTTACTTAACCATTTGAAGACCAGGGTGTTAAACCCCCTTCCTGGCCAGGCCATTTTTTCAGTATTCAGCTCTGTGGTTCTTTGACTGCTGTTGATTCAGTCATGCAACGCTGTACTGAAATTCATTTTATACTATTGCTTGGGGACAGATAGAGCTTTCTTTTGGTGGTATGTAATCACCACTGGGGTTTTTATGTTTTACTATATAACAAAAAAGTACCCTAAATTTTGTAAAAAAAAACCTGTTTCCCTATAAAATGTTATGAAACATTTATTATCACCCCAATTTTTGAGTAAAATATAAAAGACAGGGTCACATCGGGTAAATAGACACCAAACATGTCAAGCTTTATAATTGCGCGCACCAGCGGAATTACAGAAAACTAACACACCCAAAATTGGTCATAGGTGACGCTTTAAAAGCTTTTACCACTCATCAGTTCAATGTTATCAGTAATTAATGGCCCTAAAATGATTGCTCTCATTCCAACGTTCGTGGCGATATGTAACATGTGTGGCACAATAGGCGGAATCGTCGTTTTCGCACATAGGCGCACCCGACGCATGTTTGCGTGTGTATGTGGGACCCCCTCCCACATACACACACCAAACATGCGTCGGGTGCGCCTATGTGCGAAAACGAGGGGGATGTTAAAAAAGTTTGTGTTATTTTAAAAAAAATGTATTTGTAAATTTTTTTTAATTTCTTTATTTTTTTATGCTTTAATTTTTTTAACACTTTTTTTTAGATTTAACTTTATTGCTATCACATGGGCGACTAAAAAATCCCCTATGTGATTGCCAATTCACATGACAGGTCCTCTTTATGGAGACATCAGGCATCTCTAAGACCCCTAATGTCAGCTCAGGGACCACCAGAGAATCTGCTTCACCAGCTTCTCCCAGGTGTTCTTTACTGGAGAGTGACACTGAATGCAGTAATATAATATAATATACATCACTTCCTGCATTCAGGGACCAAGAAGAGATCAAAGGGGAATTGTGTACTGAACTCCCTTTGATCTCCACTGAGAGCGTTGCCGTGCCGCTCCCAGCCTAACTGGGCACAATGGATCTCGGGACCGTCAGCGGCAGCGAGGAGGCGACGGAGGTACGGGGGGCGCACACTTGCAGCTCCTGCAAGCGACCGGGCATCTCTAGAGATGCCTGATCGCTTGAATGTAAACAGCCATTGCTGGCTGTTTACATTGCTAACAGTTCCCCACTCGTGTGCGCGCTAAGAGCACACGAGTGGGGAACTGTGCAGCACGTCTTAAAACGCCCTCCCGCTGCTACAAGACTCCAATCCGACCATTCAGGAACGGCCATGGA
This sequence comes from Nanorana parkeri, assembly GCF_000935625.1. NCBI lineage: Eukaryota > Metazoa > Chordata > Amphibia > Anura > Dicroglossidae > Nanorana > Nanorana parkeri. The sequence goes on along the minus strand of NW_017306517.1, from coordinate 914,658 downwards.
TGGGATGTGGTTACCTACTCCATTTCTTTACAGAAAATGCTTCCTTTGCTACTCTCCTATATGGGAATAGGAAGCACAAAAAGCATACATATAAACTATAAGACCTTATCTCCCAGATCCAGGCTCTGGAATGTATTCATAAACATTCTCTTCAACTCTCTCCCCGACTTTAGTACATTCTAAACGGGAGGAACTGCAAAAGTTCCAAGATGTTCCAAGAAGTTAAGAACATGTTCAATCTGATGTCAAGACAATATTACGAGTGGGACAATAAGCTTGGAAGGCTTATAGCCAGAGTTTAGGCTATCCAGAGCTTAGGCTATATTTCTCAAATCGAATCCCCCAGGGGTTCCACATTGTACTCTACCTCTGACATAGCTTTGGCTTTCAGATTGTTTTATCAGTCCCTTATAAGGTTTCTGATCATTATAACCGGCTCCCATATTGCACTTTATGAGGGATTGATTCCTGACTATCTCTCTTGTATATTTCTTCTTAATCCTGATGAGAACACCAGACTTGCCCTAGAAAAAGATTTATCTGAAGAGGAATTATGTAAAGCTTTACAATCCATTCCCTCTGGTAGGAGCCCTGGCCTGGATGGGCTCTCCATTGTTTACTAAGAGGATTTTAAGGATATACTCCTCCCCATCTCCAATCATATGTTAATTCCTTATCATGTGGTTGCCATCTCGCTCAGGAAACGTCCCTTGTACACATTACAGTTATTTCAACCCGGCAAGGATCCTGTCACCCTGGCTAGCTGCAGACCTATATCTCCCCGAGGCCGGGCCTCGGTGGCCTTGTGGGAAATCCGGGCCTGCCTATATCACTCCTTAATGTAGATGTCAAGATATAAGCTAAGTACGGGTTGACCGGTATAGTTTATTCAGAACCAATACTGATTATGTACCACCTTTCAGGTGCCGATATTCTGTTTACATCCAACTGCGTGATCCTGTGGCGGCAGATGAACTCATAGCCTACTGACTGGGCTATGTGATCATCTGCCGCTGGCAAGATTTCACAGCTGGCAGATGAAAGCAAACAGCAGGCAGTGGGGGGAGCAATAGCCAGCCTGCTATTGCAATTTGAAATAGCCAATAGCAGGCTGGCTTTAGCTCCCACCCACTGTCTGCTGTTTTAAATTTAGCTG
>NW_017306517.1:900427-913482 GCF_000935625.1 Nanorana parkeri | reverse complement strand
GGGGGAGGGACGGGCCATGGTGGACGCGGAGGCTCCCCATCACTGTCTGCACTTATTGGTAATATTGGTCAATTTATAAACGATACCGATAATTGAAAAATGTGCAAATATTATCCCCTATTAAAGGTAGATCTGCTAATCAATCGACCCCTGATGCTATGGGCCTTGCTCTTAGACTCCAGCCCTTGTAGCTCTCCCTCATTGATCCTGATGAGTCTGGTTTTCTTCCAGGAAGGGAGGTGTAGAAGGATGTCCTCCAAATGATTTTGCTCATGCACTTAGTACAACAGTGCTCTCAAATTACCTTATTGTTCTCTACCATTGCTGAAAAAGCATTTGATAGGGTTGATTGGAATGATCTATTAAACACTCTCAGCCATTTGGGATTTGGGCTGTGCATGGTTACCAGAATACAAGTTGTGTAGCGTGCCCTCCTAGCTCAAATCAGGTTCAATGGTTCCCTCTAGACATGCACACCGGCAAAAACTTTATTTTGTTTCGTATTGATTCGGATTTTGCGTTATTTTGTTTTTCGGGATTCGGTTCCGAAAGTCAATTCGTTTTGGGATTCTGATTCGGGTGAAATTCGTTAACGGTAGTCTGTACGACTTGTGGCTTCGTTTTCATTTCGTTCGTTCGTTGCAGCAAAGTGATATTTGAGGAAAGAAATAAAAAAATTTAAATAAAGAAATAAAAAAAAGACTGAACAGGGAAAAAAAAGCATGAGGTCCGCCCCCAATTCATATCAGACCCTTTAGGACCCATGTTAGGAGGGACCCCCCTAGTTAAAACAAAAAAAGTGTGTAGGGTTCCCCCCAAAATCCCTACCAGGACCTTTAGGTCTGGTAGGAATTTTAAGGGGGAACCCCAGCCCCCAAAAATGGGAAAAAACATGGGGTGCCCCCTAACATTCCTGAGAACAGGCCGGGCAGGAAAGGGGGAGATCGAGCGCCCCCCTCCCTGTTCCTCACCAGGCCACGTGCCCTTAGCATTGGGAGGGTGTCCCAATGTCGATGGGGACCAGGGCCTCTTCCCCACAACCCTGACCCGGTGGATGTGGGGGTTTGCAGGCAAGGGGGCTTATTTGCATCTGGGTACCCCTTTAATTAAGGGGGCACCCAGATGCTGCCCCCCCTTGTGAATGAGTAAGGGGTACTTGTACCCATACTCATTCACTAAAGGGTTAAATTCAAAGTCAATAAACAAACCACACTTTTAGAAAAAAATCCTTTAATTGAAAAAAAAAAAAACAGAGTCAATTTTTGACTATTCCTTTAATCAAAAATATTAAAAATGGCTCCATCGATGTAATCCAGCGTCAATCACGATGCATGTCGACCAGCCAAAATAAAAAAGGTCCCACTGCTCGACGACCGTCTGAACCCTACGAAAACTCGTGGCAAAATGACATATTCTGCCCGAAAGTAAACAGATGGGCGAAGTGAGCCATGACATTTCGACTCGCTCCGCCCATTTGACATTCTCAGCTGTCAAATATCACATAGCATTCAGGAGCTCCCAAATGCCATTCGGGTCTGCGAGCAGAGGTGTCATAATACTCTTCATATGCAACGAACGAAACAAAATGACAATTCGAACAGACTAGCGCTAACAAATTTTGTGTTTGTTTGCATTCGTTTTATCTGTAATTTAGAGACATCCGAATCTCTGCATTTCTGAAATGTCGTTCCAATTTCGATTCGGAACGAAACAAATTGCACATGTCTAGTTCCCTCCCTCAACCATTTCAACTGTAAAATGACATACACCACAATTGCACACTATCCTTACTTCTTTTCACCATCTTCTTAGAGCCCTTTTTAGCTATCATCAGGCAAAATCCAGATATTCATGGTAGACAGGTAGGTATAATAAATCTTCCTAAGTCTGAGATACTTGACCTTAATATCCCCAATCACGTACGTGGTTGCTCTCCTCCGACCACTTTAGCTGGCAGACACATAAACTGAAATACCTGAAAAACTGGGCATTTGCCTTATCCCGCAAACATCTGGTCTTTTAAGCACTAATTACCTTCCTCTTTTACAGGGGATTTATCATGATCTAAACAACTGGAGTTCCCTAACAATTTCTTGGCTCGGTAAAATAAATGTGGTCAAAATGAACATCTTGGCTAGAATCCTATTTATCTTCCAAATGCTTCCTCTCCTTGTCCCTAGGAAGTATATCCGCTCTTTAAAATCTAGTGTTTCCAAATTTAGTTGGCATGCTAGACAAATAATTGTGTCCAATAGGGTTCTGACCTGATTGAAATCAAATGGAGTTTTGGGATTGCTAGACTTCCGAAAATATTTCACGGCTGTATCTCTCTCTCTCATGCAATGTGACTGAGTATTACCCTGCTAAACTAAGCGCTTGGGTCACTCTTGAGGAGAATCTGAGCAACACAAAGTTAGATATTATGCTCTGGATTCCAAAAAAGTACAGAAACCTTGCTCAGCTAACCTCTCCTCTCACTCTTAAGGGGTGGGATACCTTGCGCACCCAATTCCAATGGAATTACAACTGTCCCTTAATACATTTACTGGGGCATAGATACTGTATTATCAACCAGGTTTATGGGACTTTGCTTTTTAAAGATGGTCTGCTGGCCAAGATTTACAACCTCACCAAATTTTGGATGACGAATGTGTGCTAACATGTGCTATCTCTACAGGTGCAGGTCAACAGTTAAAAGAGTGCTTCTTGTGTGAATAAAGGGGGTCTGCACTCTGCCAGTGCTGTAGATACACTGGTTTGGACCACTTTACCAGTAGTCTGGTTTGGACAAAGCACACATCAGAAATTTGCCCACATTTTTAGGTATGCCTAAATTAGTGTTTTGTAGTAAATGTGCACTTTTAAGCAGTTATGAGATAAAAACAGATTCTCTTGAATAAACCAAATGTCTTTACCTCAGCGCTAGTAGAGATCTCAGAAATCTTCCAGCAGTGGCAGTCTCTCCAAATTTTCAGTGGTAGCTCCTCAAAAGGCCAGGGAATCCCTCAGCAGATGTAAAAACATAAAAACATAGAGCGCACCCTTTCATGTGTAGTACATTTATTAAAATGACATAAGTAGATGTACTCACAAAAGCACTGTCATAAACGTATGGATTGTAATGGGCTGCAGGAACAACACAATCTTAAATCGCAAGAGCCTCTTCTCGCTGGCAAGGAATCAAAAACAGCCACTGGTCACCTTCCAGTTGGCACCGGCCGCTGTGTGCTTAGGCTGATGCGTTACCGGGGCATGCCCCCTTCCTCAGAGCCATAGCTTGCCCTGTGAGTGAGCAGGATTAAGCTTGAAAGAGAGCCACACCATGCTATTATTATAATTCCCCTCAATCATCACAAAATTATTGCATCACATCATAGATAAAATATTTAAATGTAGAAATGTTTTTAAATATAAGTAAAAATTAAAATACACTGACACAGGGATACTAATGTGCCATAGTAATGTCTAATGGGACTCAAAAAACCTACCAATATTTCATGTAAGATGTATGTATGTATGTATGTATGTATGTATGTGTATATGTATGTATGTATATATATTATTGCATCCAAGCCTTACATCACAAGTGCAATGCAAAGCGTCGGATGCAGTGGTGTAAAGCACGCCGCCACTGAACTCTAGAGAAGTAGGGGCATATTCTCTGGAGTGATGAATCATGCTTCTCTGTCTGGCAATCCGATGGACTTGTCTGGGTTTGGCGGTTGCCAGGAGAACGGTACTTGCCTTACTGCATTGTGCCAAGTGTAAAGTTTGGTGGAGGGGGATTATGGTGTGCGGTTATTTTTCAGGGGATGGGCTTGGCCCCTTAGTTCCATTGAAGAGAACTCTTAAGGCACCAGCATACCAAGACATTTTGGACAATGTCATGCTACCAACTTTGTGGGAACAGTTTGGGGATGGCCCCTTCCTGTTCCAATATGACTGTGCACCAGTGCACAAAGCAAGGTCCCTAAAGCACTATATGAGTGAGTTTGGGGTGGAGGAACTGTACTGACCTGCACAGAGTCCTGACCTCAACCCGATAGAACACCTTTGGGATGAATTAGAGCGGAGACTGCAAAACCAGGCCTTCTCGTCCAACATCAGTACCTGACCTCACAAATGTGCTTCTGGAAGAATGGTCAAAAATTCCCATTGACACACTCCTAATTCTTGTTAACAGCCTTCCCAGAAGAGTTGAAGCTGTTAAAGCTGCAAAGGGTTGGCCAACTCAATATTGAACTCTATGGACTAATACTGGGATACCATTAAAGTTCATGTGCGTGTAAAGGTAGTCGTCCCAATACTTTTGGCAATATAGTGTATACTCGTATGCTTATATACATGTGTACAATGGTAAAACAATAAAAAGTGTTACAACAATATATAGTCAGATTCAGGTGGTAATTAATTGTTTATAACCAATAGCAATTGAATTAATATCTAACTCTAAGCCCATAAAGCATTGATGACTGATAAAATGTTTTCAGTGTGTTCAGTTTCGGTCACGAGAACTTAATTATAAATGGAGAAAAGATTAGCCACATGTGAATTGCTAATCTTGAAATGTTACACACCATGTGTATATTATTAAATGTAGATTATTTAAAAAATTACACTTCATTATATAGAACAACACAGAAGTGGATAAATAGAGTTGATTACATTTTAACTGTCTGGGTATAAGAACTACTAGGGATTTTCTTTCAGAAATTGGCACAACTCATATCGAGATTGATGCCATTCCTGCGTTTATAAACTTTACTATGCCTGTAATTGTCTCCCTATTTGCAATATATTCTAGAGGGCAAAGCCAATAAAATGGTCCCGACCATTTATTATCTCCCCATAGGGTATGGTCCAGAGAGAAAGAAAACAGGAAAGCATGACATGTTACATAGTTACATAGTATTTGGGGTTGAAAAAAGACATACATCCATCAAGTTCAACCCATATAGGTCCACGTTCCCCTAATTAGTTTTGTTGCCTCCGCTGTACTCTCTCCAGTTCAAGGACATCCCTTTTCAGTACCGGCGACCAAAACTGGACCACGTACTCCAGATGTGGTGATATGGAATGTATTAGACATGTGCGATTCGTTTCGTTCCGAATCGGAATGAATGAACGAAACGAATAAGAAACGAAAACGAAACGAACGTGCGAACGAACTACCGCTAACGAATTTCGTCTGAATCCGAATTCCGAATCCGAATTGACTTTCACACCCGAATCCCGAAAAACTAAATAACACAAATCCGAATTTAAAACAAAACTAAATGAATTTTTTGGCAGTGCACATGTCTAGAATGTATCATACTTGCAAACCTTACAACCTAGGGTCTTTACCTTTGAAGACATATGAGCTACAGGGACCTGAAATTGTTAAATTAACAGGAAGAATGCTCAAATAGGTTTAGTGCCTATAATTTTCTGGATGATTAACATACAGGGTGAAAAGTTCCACTATGTTAGACAATTGCAGCTATTTCAAGGCCATTAGTTACTAGAATGTTAAGTCTATAGATCCAAAACATTTCTCTTTTGCACAGCTTTCTATGCCTAATCCCAGGATCCTTAATTACTGAAATGGTCTCAATCCTGAACACTTTCAGACCGTACAGAAAGATTATCAAATGTATTACTTATATTCCGCTTCTGCTCCCAAAAACATTTTCACGTACCTTAGGGGAGTCTGAAGTGTCGAAGGCGGACTCTCTCACAACTCTGGTCCTGGGGCACCTGGATTGGGCACAGGAGCACCGGGGCACAGAGGGGCAGGAGTGCCAGTCGAAGACAGATCTGCAGAGCAGGAGATGCAGAGATGGATGCAGGTCCAGGCAGGTAATGGATCAAGTAGAATCGTCAGGATAGGCCAAGGTCATCAACATGCGGGCAACACAATACCAGGGGATGAAGCAGGAACAACGTCAGGAACAAGCCGAGGGTCGAAGGACTGGAGAGAAGCAGAAGGGTCAAGCCAAGCCGGGTCAATAACAGAATAGATACTCAGGAACAGGACGAAGGAACTCACAGGGAAGCTGACAAATCTTACAGCAAAGGAGGTTTGTTAGTCACAGCATTTATAGCCCAGAGGGTGCCAAACACTCATCAGTGCGTGGCCGTCTGCACATACGCGTGCACGTTCATGCAGAGATGCTGCACCTAATACAACTCTGAGCACCGCGGTGTAAGAATCCTGGATCCAGCTCTGGTTCTGGCTTGCTGACAAACAGACTTTAAGAGCTCTATAATCCCTCTTCTAGGAATTTTTGTTTAAGTATGCGACCTTGAGAATGGTAGTCTTCCAAGCTGGAATATCTCCTCCTAAGTCTCCCACATTGTCCCTCAGGGATGTTCTTAATCCATTTGAGATGATGGTCACTGGAGGCATGCACATAGGAGTTTCCAGCAGTGGATTTAAAGTGTGTCTTGGAAGTAATCTTCCCAATCCCATTGTGTCCTAACTTCAAATCTAAAAAGACTAAGGAGTTTTCATCTATAACATGTGTGAACTCAATGCAATAGGGATTCTGATTGCAATAATCCACAAACTTCTGTGTCCTTTCTTTGTTACCCTCCCATATGATTATCACATCGTCAAGGTACCTGGCATAGAGGACCAGGTTTGTCCCAAATGGGTTATTGGACCAGATGTCTGGATTCCCAAAAACTCATAAATAAGTTGGCATAACTAGGGGCAAACTTGGCCCCCATGGCAGTGCCCTTAACTTATATGTAATAATTGTCCATAAATAAAAAAATAATTATGTGTATCTATAAACTCCATCACTTCCAAGATGACAATTGCCGTGAATTGGTAGATCCTAAATTGGACAAATAATGTTGTAAAGCCAGTAGTCCGCATTGATGCTCAATTGATGTATATAACAAGGAGACATCCAGGGAGGCCCAGATACGAGTCTCTTTCAACTCATAATTCATAAGGATTTCCAACATATGGCTCTAATCCCGCACATACGAGGATAGATCCCAGACTAGGGGTTGAAGAAAGTGATCTATATAGTGTGCAACATTGTATGTTACACAATCTATTTGGGCTATTATGGGTCTTCCTGGAGGTTTAAAAGTTTTCTTGTGGATTTTGGGGATATAATAAATGGGGCGCTCCTGTGTTTTTATGTTTTTACAGATTCTCTTGAATGTTATATCCAGACCATATTGTTAGTCTGATTGTGGGTAATCATTAATTTTAGTTGCATCTTGTTATGTATTTTATAGACGATATGTTATTTTATAGAAGATTTGTAATGAGCTGTAGCCCTATAGTTTCTACATTAAGCTCTGCTATTTGGGTAACTGATTTTACAATTCTGATGTTATAATTACATTTTAGATGAGTTGTGGTATTCTGGAACCTTGAACTCTGGTGAACTAAATAATAACTCAAAGTCATTAGGGAACACCTTTTGACTTGGGTGCAAACCAGAGGCGAGTACCATGGATTGTTTATTAGCACTATGTATTCATAGTATTTGAGGTTGCAAACCAGAGGCGAGTACCATGGATTGTTTATTAGCACTATGTATTCATAGTATTTGAGGTTGAATAAAGACATATGTCCATCAAACAAATGAACGAACTCAACAAATTAAATTTAATGTAAGAGTTGGCAGAATGATTATTTATATGTTTGCATGTGTGTGATTGCAAATGAGCATGCCATGTTATTATAGAATGGCTGAAGAAATACTAATTAGCTTGCTTTGATTTCCTTTTCAGGCAGTTTATGTGTTGCTGAATGCCTTTTTTTGCACACTGTAAACCAGTCAAAAGGGTGTGATTGGATAGAAATTTTAATTAAAAAGATAAAAAACTAATATGTAAACATACTTATACAGATGTAGGCTCCCTTATCAGGAAATGTTCTGAAACTGTACTAACAGAAAAATATCAAAATACTACTAAAATTATTAAATAGAAAGGTATAGTGCTAAGCAAATGAATTTAAAAAAAAAATCCCTGGCAGAATACATTCACTACAAATAAAATGATGGCACAAATCCTAATAAAAGTGACCATATAAAGGAGGAAAGTTACACAAAGAGGTTGCAAGCTAGTAAAATTGTGTGTGATGCTATATTTCAGGCAAACAGGTAGACACAAAATGTTGAAAAGTGATGGAAATAAGAGGGGTCCATTGTTGCTTTGCCCTTCCTCATTAGGGTTTTGTTCATTTATTTGTTTTTTTGTGTGCTTATTTAACCTTTTTAAGAATAGTCATATGTCCACTACTCTTTCAATAAAATCATTTCTAAAGTTAGTTATGAACTTTCTCTCTAGTGTAAGGTCATGCCTCCCGGTTCTTGATCTCAACTTTATGCTGAAAATACTGTTTTTCCTGAACCCTTTTCATATCCTTAAAGTATTTTAGGTGAAACTGCAACTTTATTTTCCCACCACCTACCTATCCCAAGCCTCCCTCTCTGAAATATTTGTTTACAAACCTTTATACATACCTTTTTTTCTGCAGTCTTTTTGCTGGTCTGATGACATCACGAGGACTACCACTTCATACGCCATTGGCAGTGGGGAGTAGGTATTCTTTCGGGACTCAGTGGCACTCAGATAATGATGTGTGAGCACCGCTCAGTCCTGGAGTACTATGATCCCCGCCTGTGTGATGACATGACCCATAGGGGGTGTATAAATGACAGGTTGGGCTCACAGGAAATTGGAAGAATGTGTTGTTCTACCCTGAAAAGGACCTGATCCTCCTCACTCCAGTGCAAAAGTGTAGGGGATATGTGAGCATTGGCACTTTTGATGTATAGGTGGGGTGGAGTTTAGCAAATAATTTTAAAAAATCCTGAAGTACCACTTTATAGGTTCACCTTTTTACTTGGAGGCTGTACATACTTACCTTCCAAAGGATTTGCATTTTTCCCCATCCAGCTCATGAGATTTAAACAGCCTTACCAGACAGCAGAGCCAGTCTGCTGGCTTGATTTTTCTCAAATTAAGTTTTTGTATAGCTTGGACACCTCCCTTTCCCTAGCCTGTAACTGAACAGGGAATAAGCAGTAGTAGTGAGGATCTAATCCTTCTTCTTACTTTGCTCTCTTATCCAGTCAGTATGTTCCTTATCAGCATTTGTACATGCAGATAACCTGACTAGTTGGTAGTGCCAGGCCTCCCTTTCTTCTATTAAACAAGAAGTAACAATGGGCTGATACCAAGTCAAATTCAGGTACTTACATTTGTGACAATTATACATACATTTAGGCCACAGTAACACTTGTGTGCATTAGCACATTTAAAGGTGCACACCTTGGCTCCCTTTTTAGGCAATTTAAATGTAAAGTTCAGTTTATTTTTATTTTTGATTGAAGCATTTAATTAGGTAATGTGGTGTCAACTCAACAACACTTGTAATCATTCCATTTAGTCTGGTAATAGCTATAGTAAATATTCTATAAAAAGGGCAGGGAGAAAGAGGACAGAATGACAAATGTTTTAGGATTGTTCCAAATTAGCACATGCAAAAATAAATTTAGTTGCATAAATGCATACAATATTACACTGGACAACAAAGATTTTGCTTCTTGAACACTTCTAGGTGTTCCTCATGCACATTCCAAACAGAAGCATTGCTCAAATTCCAACACTCCATTACCTGTTCGCTTCATGGGAGCAGGATAAACTGGTGCACCATCGTCCCAAAGGACACAAGTGTATAAGGAGAGCAGCCGCACTCCACAAAAACTCAAAATGTCTTTATTGAAGGTAACAGATACACACTGTAAAATATTGACACCCAAACTCGTTCAGCCTCTTACGTATATAACCGGCGTACTAATAGAAAAAGGCTTACTCATTTATTACCTTCAATAAAGGCTTTTAATCAGTCAGTTTTTGTGGAGTGCGGCTGATCTCCTTATACACTTCTGGGTGTAGCTTATAGATTTTGGGCTGCTAATCATGAAATTAAAGTGTAATTTAACCTGTCACTTCCAATTTTTTTGCAATATTTTATTTTTGTATTTCCTTGTAACATTCTAAGTATACACATTTTCTATTGTATTATGTGATACTGCTGTAATGTTCTAAATCTGCCACAAAAATTCAATGCAGTATGGCAACCTGGGGGCGTTCTGCATACACTTGGTAGATGGAAAACCACTAGAAATGTCACTTCCTGCTTCTGTAATTGGCTGACTGATTTTCCCAGAAGTCTATACTAAGATACAAGTACAATTTTTGGCATCCCTTGAAATATTATTTTAATTTTTGGCGAGATATTTCCTAAGGGTTAATTCAACACCAATGTTTTTCAGGAAGCAAAACTGTTGAAAAGATTTGTTGTCCAGTGTTATTGGTCAATTTGTTTGCAGGCAAACAGGATTTGAGTAACATTTTCAAGGTTACCTCTGAGTGGATTATTTGATAAAAAAATTAAAAATATCAATATTGTGACTCTAGACTGTCATACTGGAACCTCTCATACATTTTTTCTATTAACTAAACTGCATTTTAAAACAGTTAAAAGAGAACTATAGGGTTACCTTTTTATCCCATATTTCTCTTTAAGGTCATGAGGTGACATACACTAATGTCCTCCCGTGACCCAAAACTCAGTATACTGTATAGTGGGCTATTGCCCGCTATATGCTGAGAGCCCCACACTCGGGACAGATACCGACAATACCGTCGAGATACACCCCGCTGGCTGATTGACAGCGGGCTCTGCCTATCTCTGTAAGCATTATAGCTGGCTATGCCCAGCTGTTGTCATTTCACCTCACTTTGGGTGTCACTAGGGCTCAGCCGAGCCAAAGCATATGCCACTCAGCTGCCTTCAGCTTCTTTACGGGCTATTGTGAATAGCCCATACAGCAGCTCTTCGGTATGACTGAACCAAAGGGTTCATGTGGCCGAAGCAAGCCGAAGGATCAACCGAAGCTACGGCTGGATCCTTTGGCTTTTTTTGTGAAAAAACCCTTATAGTTTGATAAGTGAGCATTTTCTAATCCTTTACTAAATCAACCAATATACACAGGTCATTACAAGGACCAGTGAAGGACAACCACTGTGTAGCACTACTAAGCAAGAAGCAGAAGTCTTAGTGTGCAATAAGCACATATGGCTGTACATATATAACAGCAAATTATATAAACAGAATATTTTAAAATGCAACCATATATTGATCAGATTATTTCTATCCAGCTGATCTATATTACATGTTAATGTAAAAAAATAAGAAAACAGTGTATATTCCAATTAAAACTGCATGCATTTTTTATCTGCTTTTTATGTGTGTTTTCATGCAGTGTTGTGCTTTTCTGATGTGCTTTTAAATTCATTTTACCTTAATTTTATTTATGCATTTTTTAAGGGTTAGTGCATTTTGTGTACAGTTCAATGCATTTAAACACATGCACAGTATATATGTTCAATGTGCAGTACCATTTATTCCTGTAAAATATGTGTTTGCTGGAAACTGCAACAAAAATTCAGCAAGCAATATTAAACAAATATATAAAAAATACATATATAAGAACTGTGCCATTACAATGTAATGTACACAAATGTACTGTACACACTTTAGGGTCATTTGTACACCTTAAAGTCAGAGATTTGAGAGGGCCTTAAAATATTCACCCAACAGAGAACTTGATCTTTCACCTTGTAGTAGCAACTGCAGGTTGGTGGATCTATTTGCTCAGGTAAAAAGATCTTGATGTCAGATTCCTCAAAATATATTAGAATACAGTAGGTGATTCAACTTGCCTGTATACAGAAGAATCTAAAATACATATTTTGGGGCAACTGACACTTTAATATAGATTTCATTATGTTAATCCAAAGCTGTCCTGCTTGTGGGACAGGACTCAAAATGGGCTTCCATATTTAATATTTATGGTTCCCATGTTATAGAATATGCTATTAATTTTTATTAATTATTGCCAGAATTATGGGACTTGGTGACAAATTTTGGGCATCTTTGTGATCAATGTTTACCATATTAATAATATTGATATACTCATATATAAAAATGGAAGTGTAAAACAACATAGTCAAAATTTAAAAATATTTAAATATGTAACATAAATATTCAGTTGAAGTATATTGTTTAACACCTATATAATATATACTTGGACTATAGAACATGCTGTTTACATCAGCCATATCATACAAAACCTTTTATAAATACCATTTTAAAAATCTCAAGCAGAAGCAGAGGCTTTGAGTTACTCTTATAAAAAATACATTTCTTACGGCCTTAAAGCACTTTTTGATAGAATTATCTGTAATTCATTTTCAGTTCCTTAATACCCTGTAACCATTCTTACTGACAATACTTAAATATTCTGTAGAACTAAAATATGTCACCATGTGTTCCTTCCACATTATTTAAAATTAAATTTCTTCCCAATGTCCCATCTATACATATCAACTCAACTGGCAGCTACAGCATTTTCTAGTCAGCAAGCAGAATTGTGAATTTTATCTTCTTTTACAGAAATCAATTCGTCTTCGTTGCAGCAGATGAAATTTCATGTAACTCCTCTTCAGGTAACAACCATCGATACTTCTTAATGCATCCATCCAGGTCTCAATATCCTTCTGTACACATACTGCAGTTAATCACTTTAGAATGCTCAGTCAGAATCAAATTATCAGTCTTGGATTCACAGATGGAATGAGAAGCCTATGGGCTTTATCACAAATCTTAGACAATCTCACAGACTATGCTGCTTTATGTGCACCTTCAGTTTTACTTGATGCATTGAGCTAAAATTGAAGAAGAAAAAAAAACTTCCTTTTAATATAGGAATATGTGAAGAGGAGTAACTGATTGTCATATTCCTAAATCCATGACAACCAAATATTATAGTAGAAAAATAGCTATCCTTTAGCGAGTAAAGTCCATGTTGTTCTCTCTTTTGTGTATTCTCAACTACATTTCCATCCATTTTCTTTGTGTGGACAAACATGTATATTATATCACATAAGTGATATTGAGAATTGCATGTTTCTCCCATCACTTGTGCATAATTTGACTGCAGGTCTGTTGTCCTGATTATATATATATA
>NW_017306517.1:877719-900309 GCF_000935625.1 Nanorana parkeri | reverse complement strand
ATATATTACAGTGTGACAGAAACTCTATTTGAAAATGCATGACACTGACATCAGCATTTTTAAGCAAATATATATTAAATAAAAAACATATGCAGAGTTTGCTGAACTATGGAAACTACTGTCAGATTATTTTGCAACATAATTAACTTTGTTCAGCTGTGATAATGAGATTATAGTTCAATTATGTATATGTTCTCTAAATATGTTTGCTAGAAATAAGCATATCTGCAAAAAATGTGTCTCTTATTCTAGTAATCAAGCATATCTGGAATGTATCCAAAGCTACTGGGTTGCTGATCTCTAATGTTTTCATTCTCTAGTAAATGTATATGCTTACAATAAACTTCACAATTCTATAGGTGAACTCTTTGTTAAGTGTATAAAGTTAAATAAAAAATGACTTTTCCTGTTTCAGCTATATGGCCTGGCTCTTGTTTTTTAACCTTCCAACACTAGAAGTTGATGCTCTCTATAGGGCTAAATGAGTAACCAGCATGTGCAGAACAGCTTGTTCAAATTACCAGCAGATGTTCACATATAGCCAGGAGACTACAGGCCATATTACTGAAAATGGTAAAACAACTTTCTGATTGCCTCCAGGGTCAGTATAGGTGCATGTAAACAGTTTGTAGCAGTAAAGAACATTGCCAAGGGAGTTTCATCTCATTAGCATGAGCAGAAGAACAAGCAATTATTTGTAGAGGCTCAAGTAGAGGCTATCATGGCTGCTTTTAGACTGGATGGTTGCTGGAACAGCCATGAGTTTCCAGGGCCAATTGTCCATGTAAAAATAATTTTGAAACATGTTCTCTGTTTTGCTCTGCTTTTTCTTTTTGCTCTCTGCTGGTTCATAGACCATATATATATTTAAAAAAAGGTCCAGGTAACAACTATTTCCACTTACCTGAGTGATTATTCAGTTTTCTACCCCTGTAGCTTCCTCTAAAGCTGCATTACTGTTAGACTAAACAGGAAATATTAACCATTAGGAAAAAGACCCAATTCCTTTGTTGTGGTAACTCTTTGCCAGCAAACATACTGGTTTTCTCTGATTTTATAAATAGAGAAGATGCTCTTCTATGCAGAGCCACTATTGTTTTAGAGAGTATCGTCTTCAAGGCCATCTAGCCAAACACTCCAGCATTACCCAACTTATGGGATGCAAAACATTCTGCTTCTGAATTTTTCACAACCTTCCTGATTAAAATTACCTGAAGGTTACTTAATAATGCCTGTAGATTATTTGTTTACAAATCAGTTATTAAAAGCACCTAATGTAGTGGGTCATGTTGGATGGTTTGGGTTGTGTGGCTGGAAGGCCAATTTAGAATTTCAAGTGAGGGTTTCTATACAATTTTTGCAATTTTAAAAGGTTACAGTTATATAATCATTTTAGGGGGTAATTTAATAAATATGCTTAATACATTTGATCTAGTTCATGCCATTAAAATCCACTATGATTTGCACATTTTCTCACTGTGAACAAAAAAATCATATTTTTTGAGTCAGGAGAATATTTTTTATTGTACTTCCCACAAATCTGTCTTCTTTTTTTACCTGACCACACATATACAAAAGCGTCTGGTTGATATTACTAGAGATACAAAATGAAGCTTTTACTAACATTTGCAGTCATTACTAAAGCATACCTATACCCGAGACCAACAATTTTACACATTGCAGTTTACCAGTGTTTAGATGTGATGACTGCATTTGTGTTCATTTTTTGAGACTACAGAAATTACCTGCTGATCTTCCCGAAATGCAGTGTTCTTGTCTTCCTGTAAGCTGAACTGAAAGCACAAATAATCTTATCTGTCTTCTAAGCCTTCTCTGGTGCAGGAGGTTATCAAGAAAAACTGTACATCCAATGTATTTTAGTGGACAATCAAAGATATGTCCCATATAGCACTCCCCTGTTCCCTAGGTGGCAGGGACGTGCGGTCAGGGGAGGCAGGTGAGGCAGAGCCTCACCTAGTATTATGCAGGAAAATGCTGTCAGGTTCAAGTCTGAAGCTGACAGCTTTTTCTCCATTCAGATAGGCTTGTTACAGGTTACACAGCAGGGAAAGCCTCCCTGCTGTGTAACCTGTCATGGATGGAGCGCTGCCTGTTAATTGCAGGCAGCACTGCATCCTGCTTTTGACAGGTAGTTAGGTTAGTCAGCAGCAGGCTTCTCCACTGCTTGTGTAACCTAACTTGGTGAGGCAAGAGCTTTCACAGCCTCTACTCTGTGTTAGAGGCATGAGCTCTGTGGATGGTTTGGACCAATAGCAAAGTGCCATTGGTCCAAGCTGTAAAATCAAAAAAACAAAACAAAAAACCCAGTGAGCACATCGATCTCGATGCCTCACCAGTGACTTCCAAGTGACAAACAAGTGAGGAACAGGGAGGCTCCTCCCTGTCTCCTCCCTTCCTCCTCCCACACAGCTTGGTTACCAAACTGGGGCGGGACTTTGATGGGATGGGGCGGAGCTTTGGTGAGATGGGGCGGATCTTCTGCGGGCTGGGGGATGCCTCACCCAGCACAGAAGGCACGGCATGTGCTGGGTGGTGCACAGTTGATAGACCAACTTGTTTTTATCTTTAAATAGAGACATACATATCTGTCATTGTGGATTATGCACATATGGGTTTTATTAACGTGATTATAATTGATCAATTGAATATTGTTGATGATGTTGAATTTCATCCAACTGATATGGTTTCATCTACAATAAATTCTGTATAAAGACCCATATCACTACAAACTATAATCCTGTATAAAGTCACAGATCATTAGAAACCATACTACTGTCTGACTCTCTTCATGGGAAAGGGGGAGTGGCTGCTGCATGGAAGATAACAAATCAGATAAGATAAATTATTATATCTTTGTCGCACACTGAAATACATTGAATGTAATTTTTTTCTTGATACCATTCAGCCTGCACCATAGGAATACATGCATATATAGAAAGCATGTTCATCTGTGTACAAAAACTCACTCTGGATTGTGGATTGATTGGGACTGAAACCTGTCTGAAGCTGAACTCCTTCAAATTCAGAAGGGTGACAATTTCAAACAAATCCCTTTAATCAGCAGTTTTGCCTCTGGGCTACACGGCTGCTTGGTAATGCAACCTCTACCAGCATAGCAGTATTGTCACCTGTGAGAAGAAACTGGGCACTAACATTTGACCATGTCAGACCCAGTACCACCCCTTCTCCCAGAGGAATGATAGGCTCCCTCTTTCCACTTTATTCCCAATCTCCTTAGCCTGTTAGGTCTAAATACTCAGGCAGAACAGCCTATGCCCACCACACTAGACAGATAAACATTAACTTAATCACAGAGGGACATGTGTGTGTTAGTATGTCACAATTTTTATTTTTGTGGATGAGAATTTACACCTGCAATGATATCAGTAGTCACAGTGTGTTGTTTTATATTTGAATGTAAAAATCCCTAACAGCGATCAGACAGCTCCTAAAACATTACAGAAAATCACATTTTTATTTTAGGCACACCATCACTTAGATGTTATACATTTGGATGCTGGAGCTTGCACTTCATAGCAAACCATACTTGACATTAAATTCTCTACATGTACATATATAACCTGTATGCACGTCTTTACGGCAGATTTAGAGGTGTGATTTGGTTGTTCATACTTATATACCTAGCTTATATGATATGTAGACTGTAACATGTGTGCATGTGTGTATCTGTACATCACACATGATGAGGAAATGCCAACACTGTGAGGATGTAATATGATTGTCCATATGTGATCAATGCACCAGCTATTTGCATATGCTTTAGTAAATCAGGCTTACTGTGACTACTACAAATGCATTTAGAAATTGAAAACCGCTGTTCTCTGCAATATTTTATAAGGTATACAATGACAAAATACTTTTTGACTGGCTCTGGGAAGGGGTAGGCCATCTGATGCACATGGTGAAGATGAGAGACCATGCAAGTTAGCATGAGACAGTTTGCTGAATGTTGCCAGGAGCTAACAAATGTTCACAAGTCTCCACATAGGGAGAATTAGTCCAAACTAGGTCTAATTATGGTTGTGTCCAATAGTTTAATATTTTTATTTAGCTCCAAATGTACTCAAAAAATGGATATTGCTGTGCCTTGCAATGTTTTATAAGGAGTCTTATGACCAAATACTTTCTGACTTTGGCTCTGACAAAGGCTAGTGAGGCAGGCTGACAGGCACATAGAGAATCAGAGACCATGCAAGTAAGCACAAAGAAGCCTCTCAATGTCCCAAAAGCTAAATAAAATTGACAGGTATCAGCATAGGGTGAATTAGTCCAAGGTCTAATAATGGTTGTGTAAATTATTTAAATGTTCTATATTAATTAGAAAAAATCAAACTGGCCTGGAGATGGAAATACAAATGGTCACAAACATTTAATTTTTCATTTCACATCATGAAGTAAGCTTTTATTTCTTTCAAATGTTTTCTAGTCAGTTGGCTCGATATTTTTTGCTTTACTTTCATGTTGCTTGACAATTTGTAAATCCTAAGAAAACTTTTCATTCATGGTGCATCAATAAGTTCAGAGTACTTTGTTCTTGTTAAAGTTCAGCATGTATTATTGAAGATCATAAATGTTACATTGGTGTGGAGAAATATTTTAGAAATGCTCTTTCAAAGTAAAGCAAACATTGCAACTACCAGAATACTGTGCTAGCATCTGAGAGTTGTGTACCACCTCAAAGAAGTATTTTTAAATCGATGATTTAAAAGAAGAAACTATAACGTCTTATGTCATCTTTCAGCATGGCCAATATTAAGTCAATTAGGATATCTTAATATATGCTAAGAATGTATCTCATTGCATCAGCTATTATTTATTACTTCAAAACTCAAAGAAGTAAATTTGATACATGCAGCATAGTGTATTAACATCTCACTCAACGCAAGCTTCAGAGTGCAACTATTTGGCCAGCATGCCCATCACTTACTCATGTCTAGTAGATGTGTATTTCCTTTTATACATTGCTTGTCATGCCAAAGCTTTTACTTATTAGAGAAAGGGCTGTCCATAAAGTGGAACTCCAAGAAAACAGCTAAATACACAGTTGCAATACATGTGTGTGTAAGTGCCTATATGTTTACTGTTTTAACTGCAAAATTTGTTGTAAGTTTGACCAGCCACCCTTGTGATACAAATACAGATTACTATGCTACATCTTCATTTACAAGTACTGTTTTCTGGATCAGCTTTATGGTTTCCTGAGTCAACTCCCTGCCTTATGGTCAGTGGTGGTGATTTACTGTCCGGGAGGTCATTGGAAGTTGAACTGCTGATCCAGGAAGCTGACTTGTTTTATCAGTAACTCTGTGGTTGAAAAAAAAGAGGAAATGAAGGAAAATTGGCTTTTCACTTTGTAAGGAACATTTCCACGTTGCAAATTAATTTCCACTTAGTGAACGTGGTGAAAATTCACTTTGCAAAGAGAAACCAATTCACAAACAACAGTATTTTTGCTTTCACACAATTGAATGATGGAAGTCAAATTAGCTCTACAGCTGTAAAGACAAAATAATACACAAAACATTTTTTACAAGACAATGTACTGTAGACTTGTGCGCCGTCAAAAAATTTTGTTCTGTTTCGTTTCGGAATATCCGTTATTTCGTTAGTGGCGGTTATATTTTCGTAACTTTACGAACATTCGTTATGATGAAGTTAAAAAGCAAAATACCTTTGTTAATATTGGAGTGGTAGTTGTTTTTTTTATCCGAAATACGAATTCCATTAACGGATTCCGGATCCGAATTTCGTATTTCGTATTAAAAAAACTACCATCAATCAACTCCAATATATTAACAAAGGTATTTTGCTTTTCAACTTCAATATAACGAAGGTTCGTAACGGAACGAAAATATGTCAACGGAATTTTGTATTTCCTGCTTGTATTGTAATGCAACTCTCAGCAGCAGAAGAGAACCTCTGATTGGTCAACCAAAACGAAATACGAATTCCGTTAACGGATTCCGTATCCGAATTTCGTATTTCGTATTAAAAAAACTACCATCAATCAACTCCAATATATTAACAAAGGTATTTTGCTTTTTAACTTCAATATAACGAAGGTTCGTAACGGAACGAAAATACGTCAACGGAATTTCGTATTTCCTGCCTGTATTTGTAATGCAACTCTCAGCAGCAGAAGAGAACCTCTGATTGGTCAACCAAAACGAAATACGAATTCCGTTAACGGATTCCGTATCCGAATTTCGTATTTCGTATTAAAAAAACTACCATCAATCAACTCCAATATATTAACAAAGGTATTTTGCTTTTTAACTTCAATATAACGAAGGTTCGTAACGGAACGAAAATACGTCAACGGAATTTCGTATTTCCTGCCTGTATTTGTAATGCAACTCTCAGCAGCAGAAGAGAACCTCTGATTGGTCAACCAAAACGAAATACGAATTCCGTTAACGGATTCCGTATCCGAATTTCGTATTTCGTATTAAAAAAACTACCATCAATCAACTCCAATATATTAACAAAGGTATTTTGCTTTTTAACTTCAATATAACGAAGGTTCGTAACGGAACGAAAATACGTCAACGGAATTTCGTATTTCGGATATAATTCGGAAACTGCCATTTCGGATGCTCCGAAATTCGGAATTTCAGGAAAATTCGTACGAATTTCGATTCGTAACGAAACGAATCGCACATGTCTAATGTACTGTACAAGTAGGTTGGTGCTTTACCTCTCAACAACACACCTGTACATATTGCATGCCTTTGTGTCCCAAGAGAGCACATGGCTTGCTAACAATACATTATATTTTATCCTTTCTGTACAGTGACTACTAAATGTACATTGGGCATAATTGTACATGATTGGAGGGTTTAAATGAGGTTGCTGTTTACCACCCTTGTGAGATGTGATGAGCAAACAAAACATTGGCAGGTCTTTAAAGTTGAAAGACTCACATTAAACACAATAGAGAAGCTGGGCATTGGATAACATGCTGATAGATACAATCAATGGTTTACATACAGTAAATACCCTTGTATCCGAATATCTAATGAATATATTACATAAGAAAAACTTTATATGGTAACAATGTCAATGTTTCTACAATGACCTAGCCATTCACATATGTGTAAAGCATTTTTTCTAACCCAACCTACCATCGATGACACATGGGGATTGATACATTGTTTTATAACTGTTAAGGATAAGCCCAATGTATCTGTGTTTGATTTGAGGAAGGTTAACCAAATTTCTCCAATCGTTCTGAAAATTAATCAGAAACCCATTGAAGTCAATAGGAGCAAAATATTTAAAATAAATTCTGGACATTTTTAAGGCTAACAGGCTAGAGACTGTCAAACAAAGGGCATGGGGAGCTGGACATTGCCATGAGGAACATGTACCAATGCAAAACAAAAATTAAAAAATACTGTTTGTTGGGGAGCAGCTATTTTATTAATGATTATAGGGCAACATTAAAAATGCACAATTCCTTTAAATAACGTAGCTGGGGATCTCCTAAACCTGGCTGTGAAGTGGTGCATCTGTACAACGTACACAATGTACTATGGCAAAGCAAAAAATAACATTTAAGTTGCAGGGAAATAACATTTTCCACTTCTTTACAAAGAGGCCAGGATTTCATTAATCTATGCCAGACATTTATGAATGAACCCTGATTCAATTTGAAATACACATTTCAAATACACATTTTTGAGAGGTACCCTGTCCAAAAAGCAAAATAAAAATTGACGTGGGGTCCCATCAAAATACATATCAGACGCTTCTCTGAGCATGCAGTCTAGACAGCCAAGAGGCCAGGAAAGAGGGGGTCGGTGAGCATTAACATCCCTCCTGAATCATAGCAGGCAACATGCCGTCAACATAGACAGGATGCCTTTCCAGGGTGAACCCCCCTGCCAAGATACCTTGTTCCCAGGTAAAAGTTGATAGCTTCCTAGCAACCAGTGAGGACTGGGAAGCTGTCATATCTATGTATTCCTACCACTGGTAAATTAGCACTTTTCCCTGAGTTGAGTTCTGGCTTGGTGGATGGCTGAACGTCCCATTTGCACTGTACATTGAAAACAACAAATGTGCTCATATAGTTTTAAAAAGCTTTACAAGGCATTGCACCCATTCCCATGTCTCTCACTTTCATGTGTGTTCTTCATAATCTTCCCTTATGAGTGTCAGCATTCTTTCAGGACAGTATCTTCTCCAAAATAGATAGTGAATGTCACAAGAAAGAAACATCAACTAGAAGCACTTAGTGAGATCAATACAAGGCTACAATGTATATACATGTTTTAGGTACGAGTTTATTTTAAATGTGTGTGATCTTTTTTTACTCTAGGTTAAAGTAATGTTTTTCACTTGCTTACTTAATCATTCTCAGCATCCCAGCACTGCTTGTTAAATTGTAATTATTTGTGCATTTTAAACTCCCCTATAGCCTCTGGCTTTGACCTAATTATATGAAGGGTTTAGCATGGCAATTAAAACAGATGTTACTAAATGATACACTTGTAAAACAGATTACAAGACCATAGAGAAAAACAAAGGAATTAAATAAAAGTATTCTCCCAATTTTCTTGATATCCCAAATATTCTGAGCAGCTGATGCTTTTTTTTAATCAGACATACAGTGCTATTTCACTTGACTACATTTTCAAATTTAGCAGTAAAATAAATTAAATAGCATGAACAAAATGCTCAAAATTGTACTCTCACAGGAGTTCATCTTTTAAAAGAAAAACAATTCCTTCTTTAACTTGGTCCCATTCAAGTTTGTTTTCACTGCAAAAATAAAAAGAGTATCAAAGATAACAACCCAAAAATGCTAGGATACCTTTCTTTATTTTATAGCATACATTGATTATGCTGTCTGTTTTCTAGTTAGTGAAAGCACTCAGGCATTATTTGGCATTACTACCATTAACGTTTTGACAGCTTTGGCTGTTTATTCAGTTCTAGGTCAGTTCGCATGGCTAGTCAAATGTGAAAACATGACAAGATTAGGTTAAACTGGAGAAGAAGCTGTTATAAATTAATAAATGCACAGTACAATATGTCTTGCTATCACAGGGAAAATATATTTTATGATACAAAAAAGAAAAAAAAACACGTTGAAATAAAATACTGTGGTGGAAATTTATCAAAACTGGAGCAGATTTGCACTGCAACCAATCAGCTTCTCTGTCTCATTTTTAAATCTTACCTGAGCAAACTGAAGAGAGATGCTTCTTTCTGCTCCAGTGTTGATAAATCCCCCCATGTATAGGATTTATAGGGTAGGAATAATTTTACATAATTTTCATTAAATAAATAAATAGATATTGAGGCATATTTTGTTTGCAAAGAGAATTTTGCAAATGGTAATAACCAACCGACAGCCATCTCAAAATCAGGTAATTGGTTATGCTGCTGTTGTTTTTTGTTTTTTATACTTTAAAAATCACATTATCTTTTTGCACTGGCTTATTTAATAAACACAATATACCCTGTTTCCCCGAAAATAGGACCTACGCCGAAAATAAGACCTAGTACTATTTTGGAGAATTGCTAAAATATAAGACCTACCCCGAAAATAAGACCTAGTACTATTTTGGAGAATTGCTAAAATATAA
Organism: Nanorana parkeri; assembly: GCF_000935625.1. Classification (NCBI taxonomy): domain Eukaryota; kingdom Metazoa; phylum Chordata; class Amphibia; order Anura; family Dicroglossidae; genus Nanorana; species Nanorana parkeri. The sequence goes on along the minus strand of NW_017306517.1, from coordinate 890,671 downwards.
GACCTACCCCGAAAATAAGACCTAGTACTATTTTGGAGAATTGCTAAAATATAAGACCTACCCCGAAAATAAGACCTAGTACTATTTTGGAGAATTGCTAAAATATAAGACCTACCCCGAAAATAAGACCTAGTACTATTTTGGAGAATTGCTAAAATATAAGACCTACCCCGAAAATAAGACCTAGTACTATTTTGGAGAATTGCTAAAATATAAGACCTACCCCGAAAATAAGACCTAGTACTATTTTGGAGAATTGCTAAAATATAAGACCTACCCCGAAAATAAGACCTAGTGGGTTTTTTTGAGCCCAAAAAAATATAAGACAGGGTCTTATTTTCGGGGAAACACGGTAGTAGTCTGTTTATGAAAGAACTGCATAAAATGGAAAATATGTATACTGCTTGCATGCAGATTTGCCATGCTTCCCTTGTGCACAAGCTTCTCTGTGGGAACTGAGCTCTCTTTCTGTGCTCTCTCTCCCCCCATTCCTTAATATTCATAGTGGCAATGCCCCAGAACAGTGTAGAGTGACATGGAGAGTCGAATTGGGTTTTCTGTGGAGGTGATTATGAATTTGTAGGAAATTTGTTAAAAGCCAGCAATGGGAGTCATATAGATGTACTTATACACTTAAACATCATCACTGCACCTCTACATTACCACAATGAATGCTAATCACTTACAAGGTGTAAATGGGCGTTAATCCTTTTGCTGCCACTGACGTAAGGCCGAACACAACTGCTTGCAGCTGGCCATCTCAGTAAGCCTTACGTCAGTGACTTTTACTCTTTTGCTATAAGCTCATGGTCACTTTAGTGACCATGAACTAATATCAGAATGGTTCCCCTAATGGTCCCCTGTAAAATTATAGCTCTCATCAGCATCTGAGAAGCCACTGATGAGAGCTATTAACAAAAATTCCAGCCCCCCTCCTGCCGGAACAGCTGCTGCCAGCCGCAGCAATCAGCAGCCTCTCCTCCCCACCTGTAGCCAGTCCATGATGGGATTTTTCTCTCCTCAGATCCCCACTGCTCTCCCTGGCTTGTTTGGGCTGAGGCAGTGGGGATCCATGTTCGCTCATGAGTTTCTGAATGAGTGGGAGCTTCAGTATAGAGGCTTCTACCCATTCATAACTGGATGATCGTAAATGTTTTACTATCAACAGTTTCTGAATGGGAAGCCTCCGTACTGAGTGCTTTCCATTCATGCTTGTCCTCAATTTCTTTTTTTATTTCAAAAAGGAAATGTCAGGGGTCTAGCCCCCTAATATTTCCCCAAAGTGCCCCAACAGTAAAAAAAAAAAAGATTAAAAAAAACATGACCACACACATTATACATGTGCATCAGTATGCATAATATTGTGGTGTACGCCATGCACATGCGCTGCGCTGAATTGCGTTGTTAGAACACATCACAGTGCTTGATTTTTTCTTTTTTCTTTTCAAAATAACATTATCTTAACTGTGGCAGAATGTGGCAAAGCTGTGTTACAATTAAATCTATGCCTGTATAATTTTAATACAACACCCACACCAACACAGTGCACAAATCATTTTTAACATAAGTCGCCTATTAGCAGTTCTGCGTTACCTTATTTTTACCATTTTGCAAAAAAGTGGAATTTAACATTCACAAATATTTGTTATTTATTAACTCAATACAGTTTTATCTTTTAGATGTAGTCAGAAATGTATTTTTTGTGCACTGATACTGATTTTAGTGTGCTTTTATCCATTTAATTGTGTTCTGTTATTGGTTTAAATTGATTTGACAAACATTTGCGCAATTAGTAATTAATTACAAAATTAGTGGAACCACCTTTTTATTCTACTGGACCTGTGCTTTCAGAAAATATATGGTTCGGGGGGTCTTTTACCAATGCTAACAACGCAGCAGTAGAAAATCAAAACAATGGGAAAAATTGCAAAAAAATGGTGTGGCCAGCTGAGGTTAAAATTGTTCAAGGGTTTGGCAGCGAAAGGGTTTAATTCCACTGTTTCATGTTTTTAACTAATGTCCTCCATGTTCCTTTTTAAAATGGACCTGGACTGTGGAATCCATGGCCCAAAAAGTCAAGAGGTTGGCTAAAAAACTGTCACTAGTAGGGATGGGCTGTATGTTCGAGTCAAACGTGAGTTCGACTCGAACCTCGCTAGTTTGTGTGTTCGCCGAACACACAAACTATATGGATGCCCGGTGGTCTGTTCGACCGCCTAACATCCCACAAGGCAATGCACCTTGTAAAGCTCTAATTGGGTAAAGGCTTGCACCTGACCATAGGTCAGGTGCAAGCCTTTGCCCAATCAGGGCTCAGTACTCTGTTAGAGCCATGATTGGGCAAAGTCATGATGAGTCCCAGCAGCACACTATACAAGTCCCAGCAGCACACTATATAAGGCTGCTTACACCGCAGCCCTAGGTAGTGTGTTGCTGGAGTTCAAATAGAGAGAATCTATATCAGAGTTTTTTTTATCAGAGTTTTTTTTATCAGAGTTGTGTAGCAGAGTTGTGTAGCAGAGTTGTGTAGCAGAGTTGTGTAGCAGAGTTGTGTAGCAGCGTTGTGTAGCAGCGTTGTGTAGCAGCGTTGTGTAGCAGCGTTGTGTAGCAGCATTGTATACAATGTTCTGTACTATAGCAGTCAGTCATACTGGTCTATTATAGCAGTCGATTATAACAGTCGATTATAACAGCTCCAATGCAGCAATAAGAGGGCGAGCAGCCTCTGTGTCCGCAGGCCAAAGTCGTGGACGTGCTACATCCTCTGCAGGCAGGGCACGCTTGTCCTTTTTATCTGGTGCTGGCCATGTTATTCAGCCACAACATACAGAAGAGGTGGTGGATTGGTGGATGATCCGTTCAAACGCAGCAGGGAGTGTAGGATCGCAACTGCGGAGGTAAGCTAAATGGTTCAGGTGGGGGGTTCACAGTCACACTTTAGTGCAGGGAGTGTAGTAGGAACCCCTTACACATCATATACCATTTGTTTATAGGAGAAGTTAATTAAGGTGGTGTCTCCCCACAACCCTCAATTGTACTGCATTGGGGCTTGATGTGAATTGTAGTTCTCCCTCCTAGTTACTTCACTAGGGCGTCAAACAGATGGTAACTCTATTGCATCAAGTAGTGATGACAGTTCCGAGAATGGGGTGAGGAAGGGTGATATATGAGTTGGTTCTATTCACTATCTATAACATCAAATATCAATAAGAGCAGTCAATCCTTATGTCCCATGCAGCAGTGTTTCTAATCAATAGCAGTTAGCAGAAGAGGAGTGTTCAATGGAAGTCCGACATAGGCATCAGCAAACACTTCATTTGATTACAGCATGTGGTAATGGCTACTTGCTATTTAGGTGGAGAGTTCAATCACAGAAGGTGGAGCTGCATTCGTGCTGCCAGGAATCCGAGGGATTTAGTTGTGAAGTCTGAAGGGTTGTAGCAGGATTTGCAAGAGACCCGAGAGTAACTGGAGATCCTAAGTAGCTTGCTCGACGTACTACTTTGCTAGAACGTCGAGCAAGTGAACATCCTTCAGTTTATGTAGGCAGTGAACTGTGATTGGGGGGCGGAGCCGGAGACGAGACGAGACCCGAGCGTCTCCTAGCAACGGGGCGCCGCTGGACCGAGCTCGCCGCGCCATCACGCCGGCTCAGCTGTTCTGGAGAAGGAGGAGTGGAGCGCTGAGGAACGCCCGCCCGTCGCCCAGCAACAGGACGCTGATGACGGGGCCGTCCCCGCCCTGGTCTCGGGTTACAGAGCGGTGTCCGTTCCTGACAATTGGATAACTAAGCCCTCCTCTGTCATTCAGGCTCATACTTGTTCTCAGTCCACCACAACGGCCAAAGTGGCCTATTCAGCCTCCATGTCCACAGCTACTCCTGCCGTAGCCTCACCATCATGCATGGAGGGGTCAGCTGAATTGTTTCAACACACCATCAGTGACATGCCGCTGGAGGATGTGCAGCAATTACAATGGTCTGATGTTGGCTCTGAGGTTGAGGAAGGGAGTAACATGAACCTAGAGGGAGGGGGTACCAATGATGGACAACAAACTGGCACCCAGCCGCAGCATACTGTCAGGATGGCTCCAATGACAAGGACAGAGGGGGTGATGATGATGAGGTCACTGACTCTACTTGGGTGCCTGATTGAACAGAGTAGGAAAGTGAGGAGGAGGCACAACCCCAACGAGGCAGGATGTCCTCCAGGGGCAGCTGTATGAGCAACCAGCCCATTGCATCAGAAGGCAGAGCTGCACTGGTGCAGGGTGCTGTTGTCTCGCAGCACACTTCCAGGAACTCAGCTGTCTGGGGGTTTTTCAGCACATGTGTAGCAGACTGCAGGATTGCTATTTGCAACCCGTGTCTCAAGAGGATCAAGCGTGGCAAAAACATCAGCCGCTTGGGTACTACGTGCTTGAAGAGACATCTGACCACCTGGCCATGCAGCCCGTTGGCAACAGCACCATAGAAAGGACAACACTTCTCGCTTCTCATCTGTCATCTCTACCCCCACAATACATCATGCCATGTCAACAACCTCCACTGACAGGGCTGATGATGTAGCAATGGGTGTCACAAGTTCTTCCGCTGAATCTGCCAGCAGCCCACCAGCTGTAGATTTTAGAAGTAAAATTTCGCTGCCCTAGCTGCTGCAGTGGAAAAAAAATACTGTCCCACCCATCCACATGATCAGCGTCTAAATGCTAGCTTGGCCAAATTGCTAGCTTTACAGCTGCTGCCTTTCCATCTGATGGGCTCTGCCCCCTTCTGTGAGTTTACAGAATGTGCTGTACCACAGTGGCAGGTTTCCAAACGCCAATTCTTTTCACGTAAGGTCACTCCAGCACTGTACCAGCATGTGAAGGCAAGGCCTTGACCAACGAGGTTTTGGCCTCGTTGGTCAAGGCAGTCAGCAGCAAGGTCCACATGACCGCTGACATGTGGTCTAGCAAGCATGGTCAGGGACGTTATATTTCCTTCACGGCACACTGGGTAACTCTGCTTGCAGCTGGTAGGGATCCAGGACGGGGCTCCGTGCTGGAGCTTGTTCAGCCACCACGCCTCCAAAAAGCTGCTGATGTGAGATCTGTCTGCTCCATGCCATCCTCTTCATCCTCCACGATGGCATCCTCTGCAGAATTGTCCGGTGAACCACCAGTTCACCGTAAGCGTTCAAGGTGCTACGCAATGGGTCAGGCAAAAAGATGCCATGCAGTGCTTGAGCAGGTTTGTCTAGAGGACACACCGGGGCAGAGATTCTGTCAGCTCTGCAGGTGCAAGCCCAGAGGTGGTTAACACCACACCAGCTTGAGCCTGAAATGGTTGTATGTGACAATGGCAGCAACCTTCTCTCCACCCACGCCTGGGAAAGTTAACGCATGTACCATGTTTGGCACACCTCAATTTGGTGGTAGAGCATTTCCTAACCAGGTACCCAGCGCTGCAAGATCTTCTGAGGCAGTCTGTAGCCATTTATGGTGGTCATACCCAGCCAATGTTCGTCTCGCTGAAATTCAATGGGAATTCCACCTGTCCACAAACCGTCTGATTTGGGACATACCCACCATGTGGAACTCCACTTTAGCAATGCTGCAGCGGTTGCACAAGCAGCAGAGGGTCATCAATTAGTACCTGTGTGGACATGGCAGAAGCACAGGCTCAGGGGACCTTGGCTTTTTTTCCCCATGTCAGTGGCTGCTGATAAAGGATGCATGCACTATACTGTCACCATTTGAGGAGGTGACAAGGATGGTGAGCTGGGACAATGCATGCATTAGTGACACTATCCCTCTTGTGTTCCTGCTGGAGCATACTCTGCGGGGCATTATGGATAGGGCACTTGAGGCAGAACAGTGGGAGGAAAAGGAGGACTTCCTTACTTCTTAAGGCCCCCTTTACACAGAAACCATTACTGCGGGTCCACAGATCACACAAGAGGCGGAGGAGGATTAGGGCAGCCGTGGGGGCATTGAAGCAGAGGATGACATAAGGCAGTCTTCAAGGGAGGGTTTTCTGTCCCCAGAAAACCATGGAGTAGTACGTGGCTGGGAGGAGGTATGCAGATAGTGTCATCCTCAGTGACCAAGAAGACTCGGAATCTCATGCCTCCTCCAACTTACGCTGCATTGGCTTCCTTATCCTGCAAAGCCTGAGAAAGGACTCCAGGATTCATGGTAACAAGGAGAGCGATCATTACTGGTTGGCAACCCTTTTTGATCCATGTTACAAATGTAAAGTTGCAGAGCTCATCTTGCCCTCACAGAGGGAGCACAGGATGAAAACTTGAGGACGCTTTGAAGAGAAACTTGTGTAACACCTTTCCAGACACTGGTAGGTTACCAAGTCATGAAAGGGGTGCTTCTGAGGCTTTGGTTGGTCAAAGGAAGAGCAGTGGAGAAGAAGGCTGCCTGACTGATGCCTTTAGAAATGTTTCTGTCCTCAGCGCCCAGAGAGGTTAACTCAAGGCACCCATCGGCAGCATCTACATCATATAGTGCAGGATTATCTAGGGGCAAGAGCAGACCTGGAGAGCTTTCCAGCAGACAATCATGCTTACTGGGTCTTGAGAATGGATCACTGGCCAGAACTTAGCCAATATGCCATGGAGCTACTGGGCTGCCCTGCACCGAGCGTGCTTTCGGAGAGGACGTTCAGTGCTGCTGGGGATTTTGTGATAAACAAGAGCGTCTGTCCACAGACTCCGTTGACCTGCTGACATTTATCAAAATGAATCAGTCCTGCATCAGCAGCAGCTATAAATCCCCTGATGCAGATGTCACCGAATAGATCAGGGATCTCTGGAAGACTGCCTAACTTTGTGGGCGATTATTCCGCCAGCTTAAAGTAATGTTCTCGGTGTAGTGCACCACCAAAGACCAAGGCCCAGTTTTTCCGCACACGTATGTGACAGGTGCATATCATTTGATTTTTTTGCAGCAGGCTCCAATCCTGCACTCTTCAAGAATAACTTTGTAGGGCTAGGTTGTGAAGGCACTTGCCGACACTAAAGGCCCAATATTTGGGTGCACCTGTGGGACTGTGTGACAGGTGCATATCATTTGAATATTTTACAGCAGGGCCCAATCCTACACTCGTCAGGAATAACTCTGAAGTGTTATGGTGTGAAGGCACGCCAACACCAAAGGTCCAATTTTAAAGCACCTATTGTTACTTTCATCCAATGCCTGCAAAAGAGGCACCAGAATGTATCCAAAAAATCTCTAACCTTGTCCTAGAATGTATCCTCTTCATACAGGCTGACTCCCCAAGCAGTTGTTTAAAAGATTAAAGGAAAACCAATTAACGGCAATTGAAATGTCATTTTGTTTCTTTTTAAATGTCCCTTTTTGCTGCAGCAGGTTCTATACATTGTACAGATCCACCACTTTACATTCAGTTTAAGGGGACACCCCAGGCATGACATTTAAATTCATTTTTCATTTGTATTCTTGCCCTTTAAGTGATGTAAAAATCACTGCTCCTTTAAAAACTTTTTTTTTTTTCATTGATTCCTGTCCCCTAGTGCAGTACCCAGACCCCGTGCCTTTTTTAGGGCCAATAACTTGCATATAAGCCCTCTTAAAGGGGACAATCATTTCTGAAAGTTCTACCCCCATTGACTTGCATTGAGTTTGAGTTTGAATTCAACCGTTTTGGATGTTCTAAAGTTTGAATTCGAAAAGAACCCGGGCCTGTGACCATCACTGGTCACTAGTATTGCCTGCAGGCTTCCTACAGCTGATCTTTTTTTTCAGTACTGCAGTACTGTAGCAACAGCCATCTTGGTAGAACAGCGGGATTTTGCTTTCTAATGTCAGATGTTCATGCTTAATGACCTGGAGAAGCACTGACTCAGGAAAAACTGCTGGGGAATGATCAAGAAGCTGAAGGATAGCTGAATGAATTACATATCTTCACACAAAAACAGTGCAAATGGAGAAGTAGTATCAGAAGGTAGCAGGAGACATGTAGGATGATGATTTCACCACTTCCTCTCCAGCAGGTTCTCAAAAGAGTAATGAAGTGCACAGTAGTGACATTAGCAAATGTCACTATAGAGCTCAAGAAGTCACTCCGAAGACAGCTGAGGCATGCCCAGCTCCTCATATCAATTTTTCCAAGTCACTATACTGAACCCTGTAATCTGGAAGACCACAAATCAATTGGCTGAGGTAAACTATCCTACCAATCTCTATAAATATACTACTCCCCTGACTGATAGGAAATATTGTTAATACTAAGCACTTTATGTCTTTGTATACTATATGTGTTAATGAAGGGATCCTACATGAGCTCACAACTTCACTCACTTTGCAAATTAGTTTAGATGCTCTAAAATACAACTGGATTTCTTTTCCTCTAAATGCTTTAAACAGTGCCAAAAAAGAAAGTACCTACTTTTGAAGTCAATAAACCCAACTTTACACAGGCACTTTATTTAAAGTGATTTTTTTAATGGATTTACTCTTAAAACATCTCTAGCTCCTCCTTAAGCTATGCACACGTAATGTCCACAGCTCTAACAAATTCCACAGCAATATAAAAGATGCAATATACAAGTCTGGTTTATCCCGTCTTGGTTTTGACTTTGGAGAAAAGTTTTAACCCAGTTTTTTTACATAGTGAATTGCAGTAAGACTGCTACAGCTTTCTACCTTCAGATGTCACTGTTCCTATGCCCAGAATATGGACATTAAATTATTTACATATTATTTACATGCAGTAAAGGAGCTTTAAATCAAGTCATCCATGACCTTTCTAGGTGTTTGTACTATGAAAAAATGAATTGCCAAAGATCTCATAAGATCACAATAAAGAGTCCAAATTTGGGTTTAAGTTTACATTATTGGAGAGATGAGTTCACAGAGATCTTTGAAACCTTTTCATATACTTTTTTTTTCAATAAGTTATAACCCTAATGAACCATGACCACACACTATATTACCAAAAGTATTGGGACACCCCTCCAAATCATTGGATTCAGGTGTTCCATGAAATTTCCTTTCTACTAAATATTCCACGGTCAACTGTTAGTGCTATTATAACAAAGTAAAGCATGCTGCCACTGGGCTCCAGAGAAGTAGAGACGTGTTCTCTAGGAGTGACAAATCACGATTCTCTGTCTGGCAATCCGATGGACGTGTCTGGGTTTGGCAGTTGCCAGGAGAACAGTAACTGCCTGACTGCATTGTGCCAAGTGTAAAGCTTGGTGGATGAGGGATTATGGTGTGGGGTTGTTTTTGAGGGGTTGGGCTTGGCCCCTTAGTTCCAGTGAAGGGAACTCTTAAGGCATCAGCATATCAAGGCATTTTGGACAATTTCATGCTCCCAACTGTGTGGGAACAGTTTGTTCCAACTTGACTGCACACCAGTGCACAAAGCAAGGTCTATAAAGACATGAGCAAGTTTGGGCAAGTTTGGGGTGGAGGAGTTTGACTGGCCTGCACAGAGTCCTTGCCTCAACCAGATAGAACACCTTTGGGATGAATTAGAGTGGAGACTGCAAGCCAGACATTCTCGTCCAACATGAGTGCCTGACCTTTACAAATGCGCTTCTGGAAGAATAGTCAAATATTCCCATAGACAAGCTCATAAACCTTGTGGACCCCTTCCTAGTAGAGTTGAAGCTGTTATAGCTGCAAAGGGTGGGCCAACTCAATATTGAACCCTACAGACTATGACGGGGATGCCAATAAAGTTCATGTTTGTGTAAAGGCAGGTGTCCCAATACTTTTGGTAATATAGTGTCGTTTGGTAACAGTTTCTTATGATATTAAATTTGTCAAGCAATATTGCATCTTTGTAGGATATACGTTTTTGTTTTACTTATTTAAAAAAAAAAGGGTTTTCAACATATGCTTGAAGTTACATTTTATGTATATTTGATAATGTACCTGTACATTTCTTATGTAGCATGACTGGTAAATGGGAGAATGGAAGCATATATCTATATTTGGATCTATGCCAAGAACAGTTGCTTGTCTGACATTTATCAATGTCCTTTTCAAGATTACCTGTTGTACTATACTATACAGTAAGAATGTGATTTCTTCTATTTGCTCATTAAGAGCATTGGATTAAATTCAAAATTTAGAGATTTATGTTCCAAGCTGAAACATCTGGTCTATACCCAATTACAGAAATCAGTTGGGGCCAATTTCAAAGTTGTGTCTAGCTGATTTATGAAATGGAATAATGCAGGTGGATGTGCAAACATTGGTGGAAGGGTTGTATATTGATTCAAATGAAGGAGGGATGAAATATGGAGAGATGGGAAACTGATGATCTGGAAAAAGTCAGAGAGAACAATCATGGTTGAAATACAGTTGTGTGGAAATGTTTGCGAATCCATGAGAATTTTCTGGATTTCTTCATAAATGACCACTAAATGTGATCGGATCTTTAACAGACTTCTAAGTCAAATATTAAACAAAGATGAGTCTAATTTAAGATACAAATTTTGCATTGTATTTTACACTGTTCTAAAATTCAATTGCTCAAGACCATTATATGACAAAGTATGTGGATGACATCAGAAAATGAGAGTAATTGAAGAACAGTATTACATTCAATTGGGTTGATTTTTTAAAGGAGTAGAATATATTCACTTTGCAAATTGAATTTTCACTTTCAAAAGGCAATTGTCACTTATCTTATTGAATGATGTAAATATTCAGTCAGCTAATTGGAAAATAAGAAAATAGAATTTTGCTTACACATGTTTAGACGATTGAGGTCAGCAGCGCTTCACCTCATTCACTAAAGGGAAAATTATCTTGCAAAGTAAAAATTCACTTTGTGAACAGCCTATACAGCCTATAGTGCTTTTGTAGACCAAACCCAATAAGTTAGGTGTTCAATTTGAATGCTGTTGTATGCTATATCTGGTTCTGATGTTGTTTGGTGTACTGTCATATGTGGTTGTTGCTTTTGAAAATGTTTTGGGTACTGATTTTAGCAACAAAATTCTGTGTTCATGCAGTATGGGTTATTTTGGGATATTCAAAAAATCTTTATTAAGATTTGCTAATTTGAGTGGTGCTTTCATCAGTCTACAGTCAAGTTGTTTATATATGGAAGAAGCTTTGTCCCATCTCTACCTACAACAATTTAGGGTAATGACAGTCTTCACACAGAATACAATGATCCCTAAGGTGACAACAAAAGATATGAAAACTATCATGAGAATACTAAAGAATTAAACAGTGTCATCTTTAAGAGAAGTTACAATAGTAACTACTACTCTCCAGAGAAAAAATTATTCTGTGGGTCTGAAGTTTTTTAACCACCTAGATATTCCATTGCACTAGTAGGAACACAATTTTACAAACAAGCTCTACGTAAATATTTGCTTATACTATATATATACACACACACCTGTATATATACACTATATTGTCAAAAGTATTGGGATGCCCCTCAAAATTATTGGATTCAGGTGTTTCAATCACTTCCATGGCCACAGGAATATAAAATCAAGCACCTAGGCATGCAGGCTGCTTCTACAAACATTTGTGAAAGAATGGGTCACTCTCAGGAGCTCAGTGAATTCAAGCATGGTACTGTGATAGGTTGCCACCTGTGCAATAAGTCCATCCGTGAAATGTCCTTGCTACTAAATATTCCATGGGCAACTGTTCGGGGTTTAGTTGCTGTTGTTCCCAGTTGCTTCCAGTATGTTGTAATGCCAATAAGTGGTAGGCCACTTAAAATGACAGAGCGGGATCCGCGCATGCTGAAGCGCGCACTGCGCAGAAGTTGTCAACTGTCTGCAGAGTCAATAGCTATAGACCTCCAAACTTCATGTGGGCTTCAGATTGGCACAACAACAGCGCATAGAGTGCTTCATGGAATGGGTTTCCATGGCCGAGCAGCTGCATCCAAGCCTTACATCACCAAGTGCAATGAAAAGCATCGAATGCACTGGCGTAAGGCACACCACCACTGGACTCTAGAGAAGTGGAAACATGTTCTCTGGAGTGTTGAAACACGCTTCTCTGTCTTGCAATCTGATGGACGTGTCTGGGTTTGGTGGTTGCCACTAGAACGGTACTTGCCTGACTGCATTGTGCCAAGTGTAAAGTTTGGTGGGGGGATTATGATGGGGGTTGTTTTTCAGGGGTTGGGCTTGGCCCCTTAGTTCCAGTGAAGGGAACGCTTAAGGCACCAGCATACCAAGACATTTTGGACAATTTCATGCTACCAACTTTGTTGGAACAGTTTGGGGATGGCACCTTCCTGTTCCAATATGACTGTGCAACAGTGCACAAAGCAAGGTCCATAAAGACATGGGTGAGCAAGTTTGGGGTGAAGGAACTTGACTGGCCTGCGCAGAGGCCTGACCTCAACCCGATAGAACACCTTTGGGATGTATTAGAGCGGAGACTGCAAGCCAGGCCCATGAACACAGGAGCTATATCAACCATAGGGGGAAGAGCGTAGGTCTCTTTTTTTGATCACCAGAGGGGCCCATACCTGAACATGTCCTGGTAATTATCCGTATACGTCTGTGCACTTATATACTGTATGTTGTGTATTTGTCAATAAATATTCCTGTAGTTTTTGCCTAAGTTGATAAAGGGTTAATGGAATTTGTTAAAATTTCACAGGTTGAGAGTGGAATGTGATGCAATTCACCCTGATGTGCGTAATGCAAGACAAGAGAAGAAGTGTAGGAAACATATGGGTTAAATTGTAACAGAGTATCAATTTACTTCTGGTGTTTAAAGATAAAATGATAGAAACATGTGTATGTTTGTATATTATCATTGGGCTTGAGAAAGAACCGTGCATGGTTCAAAACTGTCGCCCTTTTGTATCATGTCATGATCATGATTATTATTGATGAACAAATAAAGAAGATTGAGTACTGCAACACCTGGATATTTTTAGTTTATTATATATAAGGAATTAAGGATGGATTCCTGTGTTTGACTCATTGATTTATAT
>NW_017306517.1:873395-876720 GCF_000935625.1 Nanorana parkeri | reverse complement strand
AAATAAATACCGTTATTGCCGACTTCCTATTGCTGCCATTGTGTAACTTTTCAGAGTTATAATGTAACTATTAGACATGTGCGATTCGTTTCGTTATGAATCGAAATTCGTACAAATTTTCCTGAAATTCGTACATTCGGAAGCATCCAAAATCCGAATTGCAGTTCCCAAATTATATCCGAAATACGAAATTCTGTTAACGAATTTCATATCCGAATTTCTTTGAAACAGGAACTAATATTACCCCTGTAAATGAGGTTAAACAACATGACAAGATTTTTTTTAATTCGAAATACGGACCCGCTGCTGCTGAGGGTTGCATTACAGCAGGAAATACGAAATTCTGTTGACGGAATTTCGTTCCGTTACGAACATTCGTTATATTGAAGTTAAAAAGCAAAGTACATTTATATTGGAGTTGATGGTAGTTTTTTTTTGTATACGAAATTCGGATACAGAATATGTATTTTGTTTTGGTTGACCAATCAGAGGTTTTCTCTTCTGCTGCTGAGAGTTGCATTACAATACAGGCAGGAAATATGAAATTCCATATTTTCGTTCCGTTACGAACATTTGTTATATTGAAGTTAAAAAACAAAGAAATACGAAATTCGGATACGGAATCCGTTATATCTCCAATATTAACAAAGGTATTTTTGCTTTTTAACTTCATCATAACGAATGTTCGTAAAGTTACGAAAATGTGCCGAAACTAATGAAAATTCGTATTTCGTACGAATCCGAATTGAGTTTCGGATACGAAATACAAAATAACGGATATTCCGAAACGGAACGAAACAAAACAAATTTTTTGACGGCGCACAAGTCTAGTAACTATAGGCAAAATAAAATAAGACATATTTAAAGCAGGGGCATCCCCAGGCGTCCAGAGTGGCTGCCAGGTGACACCCCACTAGGACGTCATTACACGTGTGTGTGATTTCATCTTGATTGCAAGACATCACACACATGTGTAATGACATCATGTGCATCTACCTGCCGGTAGAAGGTTGAGCTGGCTAAAGACTTGTTACATTGATCATTAATAAAGTTTAATGACTTTGTCTTTTCCAACTCTTGGGTAGACTCTGACTAGACAGATTTTGTAGCAGGACCTGCCACCTATGACTCCTTATCAGACCTCTGTACATTGTGAAGGTATCTCTAGTGTAGTTATAGCAGTGTGTTCTAACTCCTCGACATGCTCACTAGTGCTGTGAGTGCCTTGTAAAATCCATGGGGTTGGCCCAGGGTGTAAAACTGTGTTGTCAACTGAGCTGTCATATTCTGTGCATTTTACACTGACCGTACAGTCCTTGGCAAGGTGAGATGTCAAAGAGCAGCACTTATAGCAGATGTTGTTCTCCTTCAGGAAGGCTTTGCAGTCCTCCATGGACTTCTCTCTGAAGGCTCTGTATTTTAGGAGAGGATGCGGCTTGTGCTGCAAGGGACAGTGCTTACCAGGATCTTTGACCTTTGTCTCCGAGTTAGAGCTGGCAGATCTGTGAAAATAATCTAGAGAAGTCACATTAGTTTTGTGTACTGCTACTGGAGGTTTGCAGGGGTTAAGACTTATAGAAACAGCACATCACAGTGTATACTCAAAATAGGATCATTTCTTGTTTTATCTTGCTGGCGCACACATTCCACAAAATCAGAGAAAGTGGGAAATGGAATATTATGCTGTCTTTTAAATCTGGAGCCACACGTGATCCACTGCTCTCATAAGTTATGAGGTAACTTTTGCACAATGAGGTTAACACCTCTGGCTGTGTCAAGAAATACAAGTCCTTGTAAGCTCCCTTTGGATTTGGCTAACTGAAGCTCCATTAGCAAGTCACTTAGTTCTCCAAGTTTCTGAAAGGCTTTGTTAGAAATTTTGGGGATGCTATCAAATCTTTCTTAATAGTGCACTTTCCAATGCTTCTTTTGAGCCATAACCCTCAAGTCTATCCCAGATCATTGTATGACCAATTTCTGGGTAGTTTAGATTTATTTTCCTGATTCATCTGGCATGCTCAGTGGACTCTTTCGCCACGATTTCATCAGGAGGTCTATCTCTTCACTGCATGAAAGGTCTTAGCCTCTGACAGCATTTTCACCAGGCCCTGTATCTTTTAAAGGGATCATTAAAATGTCCATGTCCTTTATTGACTAACTCGCATTGTGCAAAGAACTTTGCAAAGTCCATTGTGGCTTCATTAGCTGGCTGTGTATTGCTATGGTGGAAAGGTTGTATGTAATTTTACCTTTTAGAAGTCTCTGGTTGAAGCTGGACTCTGGTACCTCGCCTGCAAGGTGTCTGTCATAAGAGATGTCACTTTGTTTGGAGTCCTCTTGTTTGCAGACTTGTGGTGACTTGCAGTGGTTGCCTTGTAACATCTTTTGTTTGCCTCCTCAATGTTTTCTATGTTGCTACATGGCTTAGAGTGTTGATAGACATAATCTGAAGTGTGATGAAGAAGATCTTAGGGTTCAGCTTCTGGGCCAAGTACATTGCTGCATCTGCTGAATTCACTATTAGGATATACTGTATGCAGGGCCGGCCTTAGGGGTGTGCGAGCTGTGTGGCCACACAGGGCGCCATGGCAACAAAGGCGCCAGGCGGCCAACACAGCTCATCCTTGGGGCGGCTTCTCTCCTCATCACCGCTGGCCATCCGACATGACAGCGCTCCCTCGTCCCCCCCTGCGGGGTGGGAGCAGGAGGGAGCACTGCCTGCTGTCAGGATGGCCGAGCGGTGAGGAGGAGAGAAGCCGCGGCCCCAGCTGTCAGGATGCCCGAGCGGTGAGGAGGAGTGAAGCCGCGCCCCCAGCTGTCCGGATGGCCGAGCAGGTAGGAGATCGGAGCCGCTGTCATCCTGTCAGTTGGATGACAGCGGCTCTGTGCGTGGTAGAGCGGAAGATCGGTAAATATCAATGATATTTACCAATCCTTTGTGTGAGAAGGACAAACACTGGAGCGATCGTCTGATCACTCCAGTGTTTGTAAATAACTGGGGACACATAGTACTGTGTGTCCCCAGTTATGAATGAACAGCATGTGATTTACATCACAGCCTGTTCATTCAAGATGTCATCAATGGAAAGAAGCACTCACTACAGAGGCTCTTCCCCATTCAGAACCTGGTGACAGTAAATATTTTGCTATCAGCAGGTTCTGAATTAATGGAAGGAGCCTCTGTACTGAGTGCTTCCCATTCATTGAGTGCTGAGGATGTTGAGAAAGAAATTGAGGATTTGGTGTCCTCAATTTATTTTCTATTTTAAAAGGGAAATGTCAGGGGTCTGTTTGGACCCCTAATATTTCCCTGAAGACACCCTTC
>NW_017306517.1:838562-872082 GCF_000935625.1 Nanorana parkeri | reverse complement strand
ACCCCCCCCCCCCCCACACACACACACACATTATTAGACATGTGCAAAGACTAAAAATTAATTTCAAATGAAATGGACAAAAAATAAAAACGTTTAATTATTTTCATCAAACAAAACACATTTTTATGCTATTTTGGATTCAGCCACTGGCGTGTTCTGGAGGCAAGGCGCATGACGTCATATAACATCGCACGTGTTGGCCGCCGCCATCTTGGTGTATATCTAGGTATACACCAAGATGGTGGGGCCAATATTGGCATGTGACGTCCCCTGACGCCATGAATGCACGGCGTCATATAACGTCATGCTTCCCGCCTCCAAGATGGTGGCACGCATTCAGAGAACACGCTGGTGGCCAACATGGCTGCTGCACATTCTCAAACAAATTATGTGCCTGAATACATGTTAAGTATATTCGGACATATACAAATTCATTAATTTTACATGTAGTCTAGGTTTTGTGTTCTGTTTTCTATTTTTACTTTTCTAGATGCACTTACTTGAAGAAAGGGTTCTGCGTGACTTCCTGACACTTTATTTTTATAGACTCTATTTTAGTTTGACATTTATTGTTTGCCTTCTGTTGTTTTATTTGATAAGAATACTTTTTATTGTGCCTACAAGTGTAATACCTTTGAATAAAAGTTGTATTTGTCACTGAGGGGCGCTGTAAAGCTTTCTTGCACAGGGTGCCTAAATGCCTAAGGCCGGCCCTGCCTGTATGTCTAATTTTAAGTCCTCTGCTTCTGTTACAGTAGCTGCTGCTTCCCTCTCTATAGCAAGTATCTCTATGTCCGCCTCTAGAAAGGCTTTCTGCTGCTCTATAGATGCCTCATACTGTACCTTCTCAGTCTTCAAGCATGCTTTCTCAGCTTGCATCCGTGCCTTTTGCCACATTTTCCCTGCTTCTAACTGTGCTTTTTGCTGCACCCTCTCAGCCTCTAACCACATCTCTTGCTACACCTTCTCAGCCTCTAACTGCGCTTTCTCTTTTCATCTACATTTCTTGCTCAGAAAAGGTTGTTTTGGCCTTTGAAGCTTCAGCTTTTGCACATGCAATGGGGAGTGCGTTATTTGCAGATGAAGATCTAGAGAAATCGAATACCTTGGGACCCTGTTTTAAGTGAAGATTTCTGACTATGTGACATGTTGGTTCTGTAGGTGCTTGCCTGTGTAGAGACTGCTGTATTGTCGCATGCAGGTGGTTGTGCTGATGAGTAGCAAGCCTCTGTGTAGTCACTGCTGTTTATCCCACCTGCTGGGTAGCTGCTGTTTCACTGTTCTGTCCCCGCTACATGTTGCTCTGTGGCCTGTGTATAGATCGACATCCAGCTAAAGCCTCCTATTCTGCAATAGCCCAGACTGAGTGAAATCTTGATGCTTTAGCAACAAAACAGGGTGGGGTATATATACATATAAAAATGTATTTATATATACACACAGCATATATTTACATTGGTCCAGTTTGGCACAATGTAAGCATATATACATATCGATGATACCTGGCAGGACCCCGGGGATCCTGCAATACACTGTAGTAGCCACAGCTGCTACAATGTATTAAAGCATCTTCTAGGGTCCTGAAACAGCTGCTTTGATGGGAGACTCCCCTGTGCTGTAAAACCACAAAGAGGGGAATTTGTCAAAACAGAGAGAGAGTCACTCAGCTGATTATAATGGTTATTGTGCACAATAAAATATATAAAAATAAAAAGTTGCCCAAACCCTGTAAAGGTATTTATCACATTACCAAGTGTTATTAAGTGTATGTTGTGTCAACCATTTATTGACTTTCACTAGAGAAATGTTTAAAACTGTTGGTATTTGTGCCGTTTATTTGACATAGGATAATATTTAATTCATATTTCAATTTCAGTTACGGACGAGTTTATGCTACCGACCCCTACCACCACACACTTGCTCCAACAGCCACCTACGGCGTTGGTGCCATGGTAAGTTTCCTGTTGATGTTTTTACAATAATGTTTTACTACATATGTTTATTTTGGTCTAGCATTTCAGGGACATAAATCTGTATGAAAATTTTTAGGTGTAATTTAGATTTAAACAGTTATAGGTTAGAATTATAATTTGATGTCAAGCCATTATATTTTTGTATACATACTAATACACACACCCACAGTAGATTTTTTTTGTAACTTACTGCTATGGTAATGTTGCTGCTGTGGTTTTTATTGTATTTTATATTTTGACATTTAGTTGTGGGATGGTAAACTAATATTTTAAAAGTTTAAATTGTTTGAAAAGGAACCTTACAAAACAAATCCATTAAATTGCTTTGTTTCAGAATGCTTTTGCACCCTTCACTGATGCCAAGACTAGGAGCCATGCTGATGATGTCGGTCTCGTTCTTTCTTCATTACAGGCTAGTATATACCGAGGGGGATACAGCCGTTTTGCTCCATACTAAATGACAAAACCATATAACTCTTCCAGTGTGGGGAAAAAAAGAAGCTTTCCGAGGCCTGGGTATTGCAATACATGCAGTAGTGCATCATTTTAGCAACTCTAAATAACTAAATAAAACTCAAAAAGAGAAACATTACATTTTTTATCCTATACCTCAGATATTTTGTTCTGTGTATTTTAATATTGTGGGTCTTTAATTTATGAAGGTTCTGTAGTTGATTGTTGGCTGTAGATTTTTTTGTGGTTGACCTAGAAATCTACTACTGTAGATATGAATAAAATATTTTAAGGCCACAATCAAGAGTGTTAACCAATTATATATGCTGAATATTAAGCTACTGGAATTATCACATTTTGCAAGCGTGTAAGTGACTATAGTAGTCATATCTTCATTTACATGTAACTCAGTTTATTAGGGAGGGCTAAAATGCTGATACATCAAAGCAAAAAGGTTTCCACTGCACTAAATCTTATTAAGTGACTGTCCTAAATTATTTATTTATTGTCCAGAGCCAAAGGTTGTGTTAAATTTGTGAATCTGACTCTTTGTATATACAACCTGATGAAATACTATTGTAGCGTACCCCTTTTTAAGTATTCCATCAGATAGTATTCAGCTATTAACGATTACTATGTTCATGTATAACAGTTTGAAAAAATAAAAAAAAATAAAATCAGAAAAAAATAAAATGTGAAAATATAAAAAATGTAAAAAGAAAAAAAGAAAAAAGCTAGTTAGGTCATTTACATTCTTTTTATATTACTTCCAATATATTAAATTATTGATATCATTGCTGATTTTTATAACGTGGGAGGGGGAATGTTATTAAAAAGATAAAAAAGCACTGTTTCTACTTTTTCTTTTTTTTTGAAAGCTGTAAAGGGAAAGTAATGAAAATAAATTAAATTGTTTGTACCAGTTAACATTTAAATCTGTGCAGTGGAGTTGTTGAGTTCTAAAAAATAAAAAAATAAAAAAAATATGCAGCCTATAATGCTTTAGTTTTAGCCTAGTAGAACATCTAATAGAGAAAAGTATCATTTTTATGGAATTACATATTAAATATATTGAGATTTATATAAACATTTTACAAGTATTGCAATCATTTAAGTAGAGATAATCAAGGTATTTTCAACTGCTTGGTATTTTTTTGAAAACATTATATTGTGTAAGCAATCTGCAATTTTTCAGTTTGACAGAGTTCTTCTACTCCTGTTTACGTTTTAATTAGGAGAGAGACTTGAAATACTGTATGTCAGTTAATTATACAAGAATTGACAAACAGGCAACAATGTTTATTATTGCTAATGCTAAGCAGTCCCGTTAAGATCCATGTTTTCTAGACTATATGGATTATATCTCTGTATAGTGAAATTATATATCTAATGAACCATCTTCCATAAAATGTTTTTCATACTGGGAAACAATTTCATTCGTTTGACTTACATGGGTCTTAATGGTATTTTTTTATTTAACGTGAGTAGTTGTAGTTTACTGCTATAATGGTTTAGTGCACTATATTTAATGAGAAGATTTTTACCAAAATTAAAATTTAGTATATATTAGACCATTATATAAATTATTTTAATTGCTAACATATTGAACTTTCATTTTTTGTTTTCTATACTGTGAAAAAAATTCAATTTTTCAGACTCGCTAAACCAGTCATTACATAAAGCACTAATTTGTGGTCAGAATGCATGTATATCTTGTAATTTATGAGAAGCCATCCATACAGCAAAAATACATGATTGGTTAACTTCTGATGCAATTCCATAATAAAAAAGCAAATAACACCTGTGATTTGTTGTCATACATGATAAATGTTATCTTGTATTTTTATGGTTTTATGTGGCCAAACACTAGCAATTACCACAACTCTTATGTAAGCTAAGAACAGAGATTTGGAGCCAAACGTATTATCAAAATATTCTATTCAAATCATTCCTGAGAGGCAGTTGTATGATACTTAGTAAACCAACATATCAGTAATGTATTAACCATTATGCAAATGAATACCCTACATTATTGATATGTTTGGCTATGTTATTAAATATGATATATGAAGAAATACTGCTTTTTTAAACAGGAACTGAAACAGTGGTACAACACATAAAGGACACATGTCTACTTCTACTCAAAAATATAAGTATTTCTTTACTTCAGCAAACATAAATCCCAAACATTGACTGAATGTTGAGAAACACAAACTTAAAAATATGTTTGAGGAAAAATGTACTGCTTAGTCTAGAAACACCTACACAGAGCAGGGAGAGTTGAATTAAGAGTAGTAAGTATTGTGTATTAAAGGATAAAGATACAAACAATTCCCTTTGTCATGATACTGAAAAATTGCAGTTTGTCTGTGCATTTGTGTAGATTCTTTACATGGTGTCCTATTTATGAACTAACCAGAGCTATGGTGGTCATGAGAGGGTTTGTTCTTGTATTTGTATTTGTACAAATTATTTAAAAAATAACAAAAATAAATTAAAATGGGAGGTAAGGACTAAACTTGGGTATGAAGCCCTTTGCATTTTTTTAATTGCAAACAATATCTTCATATGTGCTGTGTCGGTCCAGTGAGACCACCACTGTATTCAATTTTTAACTCACTGCTGTGAATCTACCAACTTGCTATAAACTGCTTCAGATACAAGTGTTTGTGACCAGATTTTCTCTTTGTCATCATATGTGCATGCAAGTATGATCAGTTGAACATACATCAATAAAGATCCACAAAACATGAGATGTTTTCAGTACTGTTTCTAAGTATAGAGAGTATCTTATACTGTATGTTAAAAAATATAAAGAAAAGGTACAAACAGATAAGATAGAACTTACTGTACTGTGTGTCTTATTTTCAGTAAAAAAGGGATATTCCCTTCAGTATATTTAAACTATATGCAAATCCAATTTAAAATGTACTGTAACACTGGGGGAAAAAAAGACAATATTTTTTTAATTGATCGGCATCACCTCTTAAATCAACAGTGGGGGTTTGCAACGTTTTTTTAAGACATCTCATACAGATAGTGATTTTAATCAGATTTATTTAACACATGTGATGTGACTGAGTGGTATATTTATTCTCAATAAGAAAGGCAGATAAATTACATAATGATATTAGTTGGGAGAAAAAGAGGTATCCATGTGTCCCTGACTGAATCTTCCATTAATTAGAAAATAATTAAATGTGTTTGTCTGAGATAGCTTTATTTGTGTTTTTTATTTTTTTTAATAATATATATTTGGAATGTTTTCATGTATGTAAATATTCACTGAAGATATAAAATATAAAATAAATTATTAAATGCCATGTGTGGATTATAGTGACTTCAAAAACAAATTATCAAAAAATCTGCAAACCCAGAAAATGCATATATCTGTCTTTAGAAATGAGTGTTTATATCACTACAGTGGTTTGTGAATAAAGAACAATGGTTTGTAATATGAAAAAAAATTAAAGCTTAGTCTTAAAATGTACAAATAATGTTATCATGGGTGTTTATTTACTTTGCTAACAACACAAAATGAAAAAAGAATGCAAGGAAAATAAAGATTTTAGAATGCTTTACACTGTATACCTGTATCAGCATTTTGGTTCTACACATTGTGGGGTCTATTTATAAATGGTTTCACACAAAATATAAATAAATGCCAATGTCAAAAACATTTACTTTTTTAAAAGAGAATGGATACAAATTTGAACATCGGTCAGGCTTTAAACTATGGAGCTGAGTTACAAAAGGAGTTGAGAAAGTTTGTGCAATACATTGTGTGAATATTAACTTCAATTATCCAATCACATGCAGATGAAATAAATAAACAGGGATTTGCTTTTTACGTGATTGGATAATTGAAGTAAAAATTATTTAGTAAATCAGCCTCAGAATCTGTGTTTCCACTGATGAGATTGTCCCTTACTTCCTGTTTATCTGAAACATTTTACCTAGATAGAAAGTGAGGGAAATTCTCTATAACAGGGACAGGCATTAATAAAAACAAAAGATCTAATTTTTCTTCCCTCTACAAGATTTGATTTTCCCTCACTGCCTGTTGTGCATGACACTGTCTCACATAGACAGAGTAAGGAATCTCAGAAATGGGCACAGACTGCAGCAGCAAGTTAACAGAAGTTATAACCATTCTGCATTATATTGCATTAAAAAAATATTTAAATACAAGAATTAATACTAGTCATTTTCTTTTGACATTTTTCCTTCAAGTAAAACTAAGAAATTAGGTGATCTAAATATTTTGTATAGAGATATCTGTACATACAGTAAATACATTGTATTCCTAATACTAATATAAATGTCATAAACCTTAAATCTTTAAAACAGAACTAAAGTCTGTCATCATGCCAAGAAAAAACTCAAAACCCCATCTACTAATGTCTGCTATTGCAAGAAGACTTCCAACCCACTTTATTTTTTCTCTTTCTTTGTTTGCCAGTGTAGTCCACTTGAGCCAAGCACTTGTGGAAGCCAGCACTATCTTGATTTTGTCTCAGTGATAATTTCACATTTGCCTCTACCCTCAACTGACACCAAAATGAATTCCTGCACATGTGCACATGAAAAGGAGCCTAGTTTGTCTTTCATTAGATGGTTGCTATGGTACTGTGACATACACACACACACACTATATTGCCAAAGTATTGGGACATCTGCCTTTACACGCACAAGAACTTTAATGGCATCCCAGTCTTAGTCTGTAGGGTTCAATATTGATATGGCCCACCCTGTGCAGCTATAACAACTCTTCTGGGAAGGCTGTCCACGAGGTATAGGAGTGTGTCTATTGGAATTTTTTACCATTTTTCCAGAAGAACATTTGTGAGTCTCCGCTCTAATTCATCCCAAAGGTGTTCTATCTGGTTGAGGTCAGGACTCTGTGCAGGCAAGTCAAGTTCCCCAAACTCGCTCATCCATGTCTTTATGGACCTTGATTTTGGCACTGGTGTGCAGTCATGTTGGAACAGCAAGGTGTCATCCCCAAACTGTTCCCACACCATAATCCCTCTCCACCAAACATTACACTTGGCACAATGCAGTCAGGCAAGTACCATTTTCCTGGCAACTGCCAAACCCAGACACGTCCATCGGATTGACAGACAGAGAAGCATGATTTGTCACTCCAGAGAAGACATCTCCACTTCCGAGTCCAGTGGCGGTGTGCTTTACCCCAAAGTTTGGAGGTCTGTAGCTATTGACAGTTGGCGACTTCTGTGCACTGTGCCTCTGACCCTGCTCTGTCATTTTCTGTGGCCTACCTTAGTGGTGAAGAGATTGGAGAAGGCAGAAGTGAACAAACTAGGACAAAATAGCTGAACTGGAGAATTTTTCCAAATCAGCTATGTTGGCCTAGATTGTTAACTTCTCCAAACTCTTCACCCTTTTGTGAATAACCCCATAAATATTTAGAAAGGTAGGTGCCAAGTGTGTGGATTATGAGTATCACACCCCTAAATACAGTATATGAATTAAAGAAAGCAGAAGGCCACCTGAGCACAAATATCCGGGGGCTATGTTATTACGGGGCTTTCAATTGATACTCAAAGAAAGTATACTGACAATGAAATTCATAAAGTTATTCATTTTCTTAGTTTCCATTAAAAAGCAAACTATAACAAAAAAGCAAGATAAAATATTCACATGAAATCTGGAAGCCCAGATATAATCTGAAAGCAGTACGAACCCACCCAGGACTATAACTACATCAAGATGATTTCTCTATGGTATTCTTTGTATATACAAGATGGCTATAAGTATAATGAATATATAATGGTGCTTGGTCCTGATTTCTCAACGCGTTTTGCACTTTGGCTTCCTCAGGAGGAGTGTTTGCTAACATATTCCAATAGAATAATAAACAAAAAATAATGAAATACCAGAATAAAGAACCCTACAGACTAGGAGGAGAGATATATTCAACAGAATCACAATAAATAAGTTGAACATATATATTACTGTATATCCTTCAAAATGTCATAACCTGTGAGTGCCAGCTGGAAACCATAGCAAGATTCAATGGGGAAAATATCCCCAACCCCTTGGTGGGGACCGCAAGGGGGTCAAAATCTAATGCTGGAATGTCAGTCAGGGTGATCTAAAATGAAAACTAATATAAATAAATAACAAATCAGTGAAGAATAAATCAAAAATATCACTAATTAAAGCTGATAATGAGCTCTACAAAGGTTAACTTGAGGCCAAGAAACCTCATTGCAATCCCTCAAAAAAAAGAGAAAAACCAAAAAAAAGAATGGTTTTAAAAGTTCTAAGGTTCTTTTAGTCTTGCCCACATAAAAGGCTTTGTGTTTTTGTGGGCAAGGCTAAAAGAACCTTTAGAAAAAGGTCAAATGATCACATCTGCCTTGCATCAAATGGAAAAATGACCATCAGTAGGCACATTGGGTTGTACCACCATTTGGATACATCCATAATAAAATGAACACCGTCTTACAGACAAGACATAGCAGACTGCAAATTGGTAAGGATATTTAACTATTGCAATACAGTGAGTATTTTTTAAATCTGGTTTGATGAAAGTAATGATTGGATAATGTGTATGGAAGGCATTTATTTGCAAATGTTGTTTAAGGCCAGCTCAGACTAAAGATATTCTTGAGTATGAGAGTATTGAGCTTGTGTAGGTAAATATATCTACTATACAATGCACTTAAACAATTTTAATGTTACTACAAATTGAAAAAGCAGCAAATAGTATCCAATTCATGCCAACACTTTGCACGGATGGTGGCTTGAAATCCTGGCAGTTACTAGTTTCAATCCACACTTATGATCTGGACCCATTTAACCACTTGCTGCCCGGAGCAATTTCTTACATTTGCACACACACATGATCAAATTTGAATTTTTGGCTAGCTTGAGCCAGCTTCAGACCCCCAAACAATTATATATTTTCTGACAGCAGGGGGCCTGTAGAATAAAAAGATGCTACTTTCAGACCCCTAATGTCACCTAGGGACCCCAAAGAAGCTGATGAAGCAGATATCTGCTTCATCAGCTTCTTCTTTTGGTTCTAGGAGCCAGACAATGTGCCCAGTGACACCGGAAGTGATGTAAAGCACATCACTTCCGGGTCCAGTGATCAGAGGAGAGCTCAGCAGCTGGAAGCCACTGAGCTCTCCTCCGATCTTTAAGGGGAGACCCTCCACGCCGGTCCTGGGCTCACACGAGGGACAGTGGAGCCTAGGAAGCCAATGGCAGCAGCGGAGTGGGGGAAGGGGACACGGCGCCACACCCTACAAACGATCTGGCGCCAGCAGCCGTGTTCTTTGTATAACCACTTCCAGTGGAGGAAGTAAATTTACGTGAACCTGCTGGAAGTGGTTTAAGGGGTTCCCAATCATGTAGCCACTATATCACATATAGCAGTGATCACATGCATGACAGAGGCTTCACTGACACATAGACAAATCAGATACAATTACAGAAATAACAATAATACTTTCAATATTCTATTCAGTTAAATTTTTACATATCAAAAAATGTATCTATGTGTGTGTGCGGGTGTATCTAAAAAATATAGATATGCAAATTAGTCATATAGTAATTGTCAAGTTTGCACTGTTAATTTTGTCTTGAGCATCTAGGCTTCAATTATCCCTGGAAAATGAAAAGATTTAAGCCCTCATTCACACTAGAAAAGGCCAGCACGTACAGCTCCGTGCTGCGTGCATGGCCGTATCGCTCAGCTACCGAGAAGAACAGGCGCTGCGTGTGATTAGAATGCAGCCCACGTCCTTCTCTATGGGAGTATGCGGCCGTATGTCGCCCTACGTTCACCCGCCCTGCATGTCCATGCAGGTGTCCGTACACATACGCTGACAGGATGGATCCTGTCTGCATCCGAGCAAGGAAACACGCACCCATAGGGACCTTGCACTTGGGGTTTGTTTTCCATATGCCACTGAAATCCTCATCATACAGTTCGTACAATAAAAGGTTTATCTTTACACTAGTCATAAATGGTTTGTTTATTTTTTCCATCGAGACATTGAGCTCCAAAGTCTGAAGAGACTGTTCCCGAAGTAAAAGGTTGTCTAAGTATCTCATAATCGAATCCTCTTGCAATGAAAGAGCCCTAGAAGCGGAGCAAGAACCTTTGTAAAATCCCCTGGAGCCAAAGCTAGGCCGAAGGGAAGAGACACAAATTAATAATGAAATTCACAGCAATGTGAAGAAAATGCTGATGGGCTGGAAAAAAAGGATGTGTAGATATGCATCCTTTATGTCCATAGAAACCAAGAAATCTCCTGGGTTAAGAATCAGCTTAAAGGAGAACTATGGGGTCAGTGTTTTTCCCCATAGTTCTCCTTAGGGTAACGGGAGGACACAAACTAGCGTCCTCCCGTTACCCTAAGCTCAGTATACCGCGAGCTACAGTTCGCGGTATACTGAGACGCCACAGCCGGAGCGGATCCCGACATCGATGTCGAGATCCGCCCAGCTGCGTGAGTGACAGCTGGCTCTGCCTATCTAGAGGCAGAGCCAGCTGTACCCGCCCCCTCCCCCGTCTGTTCTGCCAGTCAGCGCTGGCAGATCGGAGCGGGGAGAGGGGAATCCAGCGCCTCCCCCCGTCATGGCAGAGAGCCGTGGCAGGATCGAGAGGTGTGCGAACTCGGTATGTGTTCGCTCACCTCCCGATCTACTGAGCCGACCTGTGGCAGTCTCATTGTCACAGGTCGGCTAGAACTATGAGGTGAGTGGAAATCACTCATCTCATAGTTCTCCTTTAAGCAGCCCTGTCCTTATCAGAAGAATCAAATTCATCAACAGATGCAGAATCCTCCAGAAAGGCAACTGTGGTTCCAGAAATATTTGGCATTTCTTCTTCAGAATCTATTAGCAAAGGAGAAATGCAACTTTTTTTATCCTTCCGGTGACCATAAATCTCTCTAACAGAGATAAAAAAAATCCCATAGTAGCAAACAATTCAGCTTTTGTAAGAAAAGCTGAATAATTTCTCAAAAAGGCAGGGGATGCAGTATTAAAAACAGACATCATATAAATATGGTCTTGTTCTTAGTAGCTTCACAGGTTAAACACTCTCTGTTAGGAGAAAGCTCTGCATTACAATTACTACAGCAAGTAGGCAAAGATGAGGATTCTGCAAGATTTACTTAAGCTTGCCCCTCTGCTTAGAAACAGATATGTTTAATGCACAAACAGGTTATCTGTAAACCCCACAGATATCCCACACTTCTCGCTGCCCCAGACAGTTTGAGGAAAGAAGGGACAAGGAGGTCCCACTCCACTCATTCTTTGCAGCAAAATGCCAAAATGCTTTCTGTCCACAGGAAAAAAGGCAGTGAGGAATAAAATAGTCTCCATTTTTTCAAAAAGAAAAGCAGCAATTATCCAGTCAGCTCTGAAACTAAAAATGTCAGTTCTCCATGCATGCACAGAAGAATTTCCAATATATCACAGGTTCCAAGTCTTGGCCTCTTAAAGAAGTGTCAGGAATTTGAAATAAAGAAGGTACACAAACTCCAAAGTATGTATTAAAGTGATTTTGGAGGCACAATTTAAACATTACACAGCCTCTAAATAAACAAGAGTATAACATTTATATATATAATACCATATTTGACTCTATGGCCCCATTCTTCTTGTCACAATGGGAATCCCCAGACAATACTGGCCTGACTGAATCATTGAAGAAACGATCATGGGAACTCCGGACCACCACAGGGCAAAACATAAGTCCTGAGACCAGAAACGTCCTGTTTGCTGAGTACTAGAGAAACTCCCAGCATTTAAGTTATCTGGTATGAATCTCTAAGTCAATTTGGCTAGCTAGCTAAACACCCAGGATTTAATTCTATCCGGTAGGGTTCAACTTACAGCTCTTGTTTTCATCAAAGAAACAAAATAAACTAAATAAAATAAAGCAGAAGAGAAGGAGACATCCATTCTCCTGAGGATATCAAATGAAACTGGCAGTTGTGAGGTGGAAGGGGTTATGTCCTTAAAGTGGTAGGCTTTTAGTTTTTTGGTTGCCTAGGGTCCATTTGTCCCAGAGGCAGAAGAATAAACCTGTGTATCTGATTTCTTCAGAGCTGCGTCACTCAAGGGACGATAGAGAAAAATGTTTACAACAAAAGGGTAAATGAAAAACACAGTGAGGTACACACGAAAACTAGCAAAGCCATAAGGTAATATATAATGAACAATACAAACAGGTTTTCTTTAAAAACCCTGATGTTTGCACATCAGTGTGCATCAGAGTTTGTTGAGCCCCAAAACATGGGGTAACAGTGCTTGGCCTCAGGTTTCCCCCAGGTCCCCATATCTTCAGGCACTGATAGCTAAAATGAAAGAGGAGAAAAGGCTAAGGGGGTTATTTCCAAAGCAGCCAAGTAAATAACCCAGTTGAAGTGAACAGAGCTAAACGACGTTCGGCTATTCACTTGAACGCAGTATGGCTGATTTCAGCCGGACATTGGCTAAAATAATCTGCCTTCAGCTGCCTTTGCTCAGCTGAACGTGCTTTGCATGTTCAGCTGAGACGAAGTGCAGAAGGAGTTAAATTCTACCGATCTAATATTTGGATAGGCTAAGCCGAAGCTCCACCAGCCCACTCGCTGCCGTTCGCCCCTATTCTGGAAGGGGCCAAACGGCAGTGAGTGAATAGCCGAATGCCACCGAGCGGCATTCGGCTCAGCTATTCTGCTTGCTCTGTTTGCTACTACTGCATTTTTTTCTATTCTGCTCCGAGATAGCAAGCAGAATAGAAAACATGTCAACAAATGAAAAAAATGTTTAAAAACTATTTAAATAAATGTAAAAAAAGTCAAGAAATAAGTATATCAATTTTAAAGAAAAAAAAACACAGCGTTGGGGTCCTCCCAAACCATACCTTAAGGTCTGGCAGGAAAATTAGACCCCATTTGAAAAAAAAGCAAAAGAAAGTGTGGGGTTCCAACCAAAAGTCATACCAGACCCTTTAGGTCTAGTAGGAATTTTAGGAGGGACCCCAAGTTAAAATGAAAAAAAAGTGTGTGGGGTTCCCTCATAAAGTCTACCAGGCCCTTAAGGTCTGGTAGGAATTTTGAGGAACCCCACCCCCAAAAATGGGGAAAAAAAGATGTGGGGTCCCCCCTAAAATTCCCAACCAGACCATTGATCTGAGCACAAGCCTGGCAGGAAAGGGGAGGATGAGCCACATGCCCTCGGCACTGGGAGGGTGTTTTTCCAGGGTCACCCTTGGAAAATCACCTTGTCCCTGTGCTGATGGGGACAAAGACCTCTTCCCCACAAACCCTGGGGTGTTGGTTGTGGGGGTGAGGGCAGGGGGTGTATTCACATCCAGGCACCCCTTTAATAAAGGAGCACCCAGATACAGGCCCCCCTTGTGAATGAGTAAGGTGTACTTGTTCCCCTACCCATTCACTAAAGGGTTAAATGCAAAGTTTAAAAAAGAGGCCACCCCAGAATGAAGAATCTGACAGCGCTGGCAAAATAAAAACCATTGGGCAGAGCTAGCGGTGACATCACCGCTAACTCCGCCAAACTGTTTACTTTTGGCAGACACCTACCAGAGCCTTCCAGCAGGTCCCGGGCAAAAAAAAAAACTGGGCAGAGCCGACACCCCTTTTACCAAGAATTCTGTATGTCCCTTATAGGTCTTTCGGCCAATCCGCATCTTCCTTCATATTTGTCAGCATGCATTAAAGTCCTCCAGGAGGGGGCACCATCGTACTTCACATCATTGATCAGCCTAGGTCCACACCTTGTCCTTTGATCCTTAGATGATGGACAGACACCTTCATATGCAATGCAGGATATCTTAATGGTGTATCCCAAGGCGCATATAACCCACATCAACACCATGGGGTGCAATGGTGATCTCATGTGCAGGTGATTGAACTTCTTTTTTTTAATCATCTCCCATGCCATACCTCCTGCAGGGATGAATACCATGGCCTCCAGCACTTCTAAAACACAGCTGGTTTCTTTGATGACCAACGCAATCTTAGATTTAATATATGAAGATAAATGTTCTGCAGATATAGTACATGAAAATGTTGTACATTTCAACAGAGGGAAAGTTAAAACAGGTATTGAAGAAAGAGGCAAAAAAGAAGATAAAGATGAAAGGAAAGAAAGAGAAAAAGAATTAAAAAATAAATCAAAAAATAAAAAGGACAGGAAATCCATATGAAAGGAGGGGAAGTAAGGGTCAATCCATGGTTCCCAGGTTTTCCAAAATTCTGTAAATTTTTCAATGAAAATTACCTGTGAAATTCTACACTTGACCTCATCAAAGGGCATGACAGGAGACTTACATGCTTATGCAATAACATGTCTAGCCCCAGTGAGGAAAAAGGTGACCAACTGAAATTGCTATAACATAGGCGTTTTACTCTGTAAAGTTTTCAAGGGGTCTTTGCGAAAAGACCCATAACCATATAGAGCAACTGATACTCCATACATCAGAAATGTCTGACTCTAGGACAAACTCATCAAATGTGCGGGAAAGACCCTCCACCTGACATCCCCAAAAACAAAGAGAGGAATATGAGGAGACAGCACAGGATATTCGAAGGGTGACCAGATACCACCTGAACTTGTAGTAACTTGTAGTTGGTCTCCACAGCGAGGACATTTGCGGAGCTCTTGGCTGTGGGTGTTCAGATCTGATCCCACATTTCCTCCTTAACAGACCATCCCAAGTCACATTCCCATCCCTATCAATAGAACATAAAGTAGAGAGATAAGTCCAGGGCCTTGGATACCATTGTGCTGGAATTGTTCAAAGGGCATTAAGAAGGATAAATCTTGGGCCAGCCTGACCAGTGTTTGGAGAAAAGGTTTAATTTGGAGAATTTGAAAAAGATCCCTATAGGTAAGTTTCTGCATATCCTGGAGGGTATGAAAAGTTAGGATACCAAAGTCTAAATAGAAATATCTGGCCAGGTAATAGTGAACAGGAGTGTCAATTGAAAAGCAAGATGGTTAAAATAGGCCAGCAACAATAAAGGGTTTCCTAGAGTAGACGTAAGGGGAGCATGCTGAGCGGCCCATTTGTCAAAGAGCTTTAGGCTGTCCCACACTCACAGGGTATGTTTGATAACAGGAGAATAAACGACAATACATTGCCAAAATGCCAACCAAGGAAGATTAGTAATCAATATTGGAAAGCATGAATAGGCTTTGAGGGAAACCCACAAAGGGACATATTTCATGGTGTTCCATTTGGGCCACTTGATCATATTTCTGGAATAATGGTAGGCCCAGACCCCACCTTAATTTAGCACAATAAAGGATAATATGTGCCACCCTTTGAAAGGATCCCTTCCACACAAATTATAAAATTATGTTGTATAAGGAGGCCGCGCAACAAGATGTGAGAACAACTTAGGGTAGTTAGCTTGCTGCAACGTACAGTATCATAAGATGAAGTGAGATTGATCCCCAGGTAAAGGAGGGAGTGGGAATCATACATAATGGGAAACTATTGCTTTAAAGACTGGCAGAGAGAGGCTGGAAAGGAGATGTTCAGTGCGTTTGACTCTCCTGAGTTAGAACATAGACCCAAAAATCTCCAAAATAATGTAAAAAAGACAAAAGGTTTAACATGGAGACCAAGGGGTCCGACAAAATCAGAAGTGCATCGTCAGCATCCTTGCTTAATACCTCTCAAAATTGCAAAAGTGTTAGACTAGAAACCTGATATTATACGAAAGCTGTTGGTACTGAGTATAAAGCATCTATCCAGCACAAAAAAGATGGCCCAAACACTCAGTGTTGGATAACATATCAAAGGTTGTCCCACCCCAGGGAATCAAATGCCTTACAAATATATAAGCATAGTAGGCTGATAGGATTATGTGTTGTGGTGTGATATGGAAAGTAAGTGTGATCTGCACAATGCTGTTCTCCATTGCCGCTTCCCCAACCTCCGTTGGTCATCCCGGTCTCCGTTGTCCACCGTGAGCCTGGGATGGGCACATCAGCTGCCCGTATTGAGAACGGAGGAGAGATCAGCATTCCCCCACCGCTGATCTCTCTTCCATTCTCTTTAAAGGTGGAAGCAATGTGTATTGCATCACTTCTGCATTTAGCTGTCATTTCTCTGACTGAGAGCCAGAGAAGAAGCTGGTGAAGCAGATCTCTGCTTCATCCGATTCTTTTGGGGTCCCTAGGTGGCATTAGGGGTCTTAGAGAACCCTGATGTCTCCATAAAGAGGACCTGTCACTGTATATTATCTAACACATAGGGGGCTTGTTATCCCCCTTATGTAATATTATAAAGAAGACCTGATTTAAGTGTAAAAAAAAGTTAAAAAACAATTAAAGACTTATATTAAAAAAATAAAAAAAAACACCCCCAAAAAATAGGCCCCCCGCGTGCATGCACATACAAATGTAGTTTTCAACGTTTTTATTGGTTTCCATAAGATCTTTCAAATCCGGCTTTTAACATATGTATCCAAATCAGCAAATTCAATATTTCTCAAATCAATATTAACTTTAACATTAGTTCCCCGCATCACCCAGCCCTTACTTAGGCTAACGAAGCTATCGCCGAAAGAAAAGAATGGGGAAAGACCAGAAGCGTTATTAACTTTCTGCTTTGTTCCTGCCCCCCTTCTCCTCTAGGGGCACGCCCTTCCATTCGGTCACTTCCAGCTTTGGGGGTGTGGGGTTTCTCAAAGAAGGTAAAGCCACTTTCGCTAAATGAGAGCTTATGGAAAACTTTTTGGTATACAAAACAAGAAAAACACACACTAAGGGGGGGAAAAAAAAAAAATTTAAAAAAAGGAAAAAAGGGGGAAGGAGTCTTATTATCTAAAGAAGATAAAAACATAACCTAAGAGATCATAGTTTCCAAGGAGCGGGATAAATATGCTTAAGCCGAAGCATCGGAGATAGTGGTATAAGCATTTGAGATCTCTTGGTATTTCAACCACGGCGCCCATATTGCCTCGAATTCTGCATATTTATCCTGCAAGATGCTAATTAATTTCTCATGGATCATGATCCAGTTCACTTTAGACACCACCAGAGAGTGGTGTTTAATAGTCCAAGTTTAATAAAGTCCCCAATCCTATACAGTCCTTTGTCTGGCCACCATTTAAATGTTTTTAGCTGTAGTCCTGGGATAAAATTGACATTTTCAAATAAGGGCACGAGGGGGGTGTATGTAGAGACCACCCCCTCCTTCTTTTAGGGTTAAATGCAAAGTTTAAAAAAGAGGCCACCCCAGAATGAAGAATCTGACAGCGCTGGCAAAATAAAAACCATTGGGCAGAGCTAGCGGTGACATCACCGCTAACTCCGCCAAACTGTTTACTTTTGGCAGACACCTACCAGAGCCTTCCAGCAGGTCCCGGGCAAAAAAAAAAACTGGGCAGAGCCGACACCCCTTTTACCAAGAATTCTGTATGTCCCTTATAGGTCTTTCGGCCAATCCGCATCTTCCTTCATATTTGTCAGCATGCATTAAAGTCCTCCAGGAGGGGGCACCATCGTACTTCACATCATTGATCAGCCTAGGTCCACACCTTGTCCTTTGATCCTTAGATGATGGACAGACACCTTCATATGCAATGCAGGATATCTTAATGGTGTATCCCAAGGCGCATATAACCCACATCAACACCATGGGGTGCAATGGTGATCTCATGTGCAGGTGATTGAACTTCTTTTTTTTAATCATCTCCCATGCCATACCTCCTGCAGGGATGAATACCATGGCCTCCAGCACTTCTAAAACACAGCTGGTTTCTTTGATGACCAACGCAATCTTAGATTTAATATATGAAGATAAATGTTCTGCAGATATAGTACATGAAAATGTTGTACATTTCAACAGAGGGAAAGTTAAAACAGGTATTGAAGAAAGAGGCAAAAAAGAAGATAAAGATGAAAGGAAAGAAAGAGAAAAAGAATTAAAAAATAAATCAAAAAATAAAAAGGACAGGAAATCCATATGAAAGGAGGGGAAGTAAGGGTCAATCCATGGTTCCCAGGTTTTCCAAAATTCTGTAAATTTTTCAATGAAAATTACCTGTGAAATTCTACACTTGACCTCATCAAAGGGCATGACAGGAGACTTACATGCTTATGCAATAACATGTCTAGCCCCAGTGAGGAAAAAGGTGACCAACTGAAATTGCTATAACATAGGCGTTTTACTCTGTAAAGTTTTCAAGGGGTCTTTGCGAAAAGACCCATAACCATATAGAGCAACTGATACTCCATACATCAGAAATGTCTGACTCTAGGACAAACTCATCAAATGTGCGGGAAAGACCCTCCACCTGACATCCCCAAAAACAAAGAGAGGAATATGAGGAGACAGCACAGGATATTCGAAGGGTGACCAGATACCACCTGAACTTGTAGTAACTTGTAGTTGGTCTCCACAGCGAGGACATTTGCGGAGCTCTTGGCTGTGGGTGTTCAGATCTGATCCCACATTTCCTCCTTAACAGACCATCCCAAGTCACATTCCCATCCCTATCAATAGAACATAAAGTAGAGAGATAAGTCCAGGGCCTTGGATACCATTGTGCTGGAATTGTTCAAAGGGCATTAAGAAGGATAAATCTTGGGCCAGCCTGACCAGTGTTTGGAGAAAAGGTTTAATTTGGAGAATTTGAAAAAGATCCCTATAGGTAAGTTTCTGCATATCCTGGAGGGTATGAAAAGTTAGGATACCAAAGTCTAAATAGAAATATCTGGCCAGGTAATAGTGAACAGGAGTGTCAATTGAAAAGCAAGATGGTTAAAATAGGCCAGCAACAATAAAGGGTTTCCTAGAGTAGACGTAAGGGGAGCATGCTGAGCGGCCCATTTGTCAAAGAGCTTTAGGCTGTCCCACACTCACAGGGTATGTTTGATAACAGGAGAATAAACGACAATACATTGCCAAAATGCCAACCAAGGAAGATTAGTAATCAATATTGGAAAGCATGAATAGGCTTTGAGGGAAACCCACAAAGGGACATATTTCATGGTGTTCCATTTGGGCCACTTGATCATATTTCTGGAATAATGGTAGGCCCAGACCCCACCTTAATTTAGCACAATAAAGGATAATATGTGCCACCCTTTGAAAGGATCCCTTCCACACAAATTATAAAATTATGTTGTATAAGGAGGCCGCGCAACAAGATGTGAGAACAACTTAGGGTAGTTAGCTTGCTGCAACGTACAGTATCATAAGATGAAGTGAGATTGATCCCCAGGTAAAGGAGGGAGTGGGAATCATACATAATGGGAAACTATTGCTTTAAAGACTGGCAGAGAGAGGCTGGAAAGGAGATGTTCAGTGCGTTTGACTCTCCTGAGTTAGAACATAGACCCAAAAATCTCCAAAATAATGTAAAAAAGACAAAAGGTTTAACATGGAGACCAAGGGGTCCGACAAAATCAGAAGTGCATCGTCAGCATCCTTGCTTAATACCTCTCAAAATTGCAAAAGTGTTAGACTAGAAACCTGATATTATACGAAAGCTGTTGGTACTGAGTATAAAGCATCTATCCAGCACAAAAAAGATGGCCCAAACACTCAGTGTTGGATAACATATCAAAGGTTGTCCCACCCCAGGGAATCAAATGCCTTACAAATATATAAGCATAGTAGGCTGATAGGATTATGTGTTGTGGTGTGATATGGAAAGTAAGTGTGATCTGCACAATGCTGTTCTCCATTGCCGCTTCCCCAACCTCCGTTGGTCATCCCGGTCTCCGTTGTCCACCGTGAGCCTGGGATGGGCACATCAGCTGCCCGTATTGAGAACGGAGGAGAGATCAGCATTCCCCCACCGCTGATCTCTCTTCCATTCTCTTTAAAGGTGGAAGCAATGTGTATTGCATCACTTCTGCATTTAGCTGTCATTTCTCTGACTGAGAGCCAGAGAAGAAGCTGGTGAAGCAGATCTCTGCTTCATCCGATTCTTTTGGGGTCCCTAGGTGGCATTAGGGGTCTTAGAGAACCCTGATGTCTCCATAAAGAGGACCTGTCACTGTATATTATCTAACACATAGGGGGCTTGTTATCCCCCTTATGTAATATTATAAAGAAGACCTGATTTAAGTGTAAAAAAAAGTTAAAAAACAATTAAAGACTTATATTAAAAAAATAAAAAAAAACACCCCCAAAAAATAGGCCCCCCGCGTGCATGCACATACAAATGTAGTTTTCAACGTTTTTATTGGTTTCCATAAGATCTTTCAAATCCGGCTTTTAACATATGTATCCAAATCAGCAAATTCAATATTTCTCAAATCAATATTAACTTTAACATTAGTTCCCCGCATCACCCAGCCCTTACTTAGGCTAACGAAGCTATCGCCGAAAGAAAAGAATGGGGAAAGACCAGAAGCGTTATTAACTTTCTGCTTTGTTCCTGCCCCCCTTCTCCTCTAGGGGCACGCCCTTCCATTCGGTCACTTCCAGCTTTGGGGGTGTGGGGTTTCTCAAAGAAGGTAAAGCCACTTTCGCTAAATGAGAGCTTATGGAAAACTTTTTGGTATACAAAACAAGAAAAACACACACTAAGGGGGGGAAAAAAAAAAAATTTAAAAAAAGGAAAAAAGGGGGAAGGAGTCTTATTATCTAAAGAAGATAAAAACATAACCTAAGAGATCATAGTTTCCAAGGAGCGGGATAAATATGCTTAAGCCGAAGCATCGGAGATAGTGGTATAAGCATTTGAGATCTCTTGGTATTTCAACCACGGCGCCCATATTGCCTCGAATTCTGCTCTTTTTGGTATACAAAACAAGAAAAACACACACTAAGGGGGGGAAAAAAAAAAAATTTAAAAAAAGGAAAAAAGGGGGAAGGAGTCTTATTATCTAAAGAAGATAAAAACATAACCTAAGAGATCATAGTTTCCAAGGAGCGGGATAAATATGCTTAAGCCGAAGCATCGGAGATAGTGGTATAAGCATTTGAGATCTCTTGGTATTTCAACCACGGCGCCCATATTGCCTCGAATTCTGCATATTTATCCTGCAAGATGCTAATTAATTTCTCATGGATCATGATCCAGTTCACTTTAGACACCACCAGAGAGTGGTGTTTAATAGTCCAAGTTTAATAAAGTCCCCAATCCTATACAGTCCTTTGTCTGTCCACCATTTAAATGTTTTTAGCTGTAGTCCTGGGATAAAATTGACATTTTCAAATAAGGGCACGAGGGGGGTGTATGTAGAGACCATCCCCTCCTTCTTTCGTATCTGATCCCATAAGGCAAGAGAATGTAGTAAGATTGGTGCCAGAGTCTTTGGCCTCTGCTTAGGTTTCATCCATTTAAGAGCCTCAATAGAGGGGCCTTTATGTGAACTAACTTCCAGCTTGACCCAGTCAGGAACAAGTGACTTGAAGTAGATAGATGATAATTGTGAGATTTGTGCAGCCCTATAGTATAAGAGCAAGTTTTGTACCCCTAAACCTCCCTGGTTTCTAGGTTTGGAGAGGATATTTCGAGAGGTTTTTGTTTTTTTTCCCCCCAGATAAATTTAGAGATGGACTTCTGAAAATTAATAAGTTCCGTCTGTTGAATCGGGATTGGTAGTGTCCTAAATAGATACAGTATTTTAGGAAATAAAGTAATTTTAATTGAATGAATTCGCCTTAACCAAGATATATTGTATGTGGACCACCGAGTCATGTCTTCCCTAAGAGATTTAAATAGTGGAGGGAAGTTAGCCATATATAGTTTAGTGTATAGGGGGGTGAGTTTCACTCCCAGATATTGTAGTGAGTCTGTGCGCCAGTTGAATGGGGACAAATTTTTGAGGCCCGACCAGATTATGGCCGGGAGATTGATATTAAGTGTTACTGACTTGGAAGCATTGACTCGAAGTCCTGAAATTTGTGTATATTCTTCCAGAAGTGCCATCATATTGGATAATGACACCAGTGGGGAGGTTACAAATAGCAGCATATCGTCCGCGAACAAGGCGCATTTATGTTCCTCTAGGGAGCATTTTATCCCTTTGATATCTACGCTATTGCGAAGTGATGTTGCCAATGGTTCGATTGCTATAGCGAATAATAATGGTGAAACGGGGCATCCCTGCCTAGTACCCCTTCGAATTTGGATAGGGTCTGACAGATAGCCTTGTAGGCGGATCTGAGCTCATGGGGAAGAGTAAAGAACATTTACAGAGGTAAGAAATTTAGGCCCGAAACCCCAGGATTTAAGAAGTTGTAACAAGTATTCCCAGGACACCGAGTCAAATGCTTTTTCCAAATCTATAGATAGTAGCATACCTTGTTGGGGAGGGGAGTCATCCCAAGGGTGGTTAAACAGTGCAATTAAATCTAGGGCTCTTCTAACTTGGTCTGGGCCTTG
This sequence comes from Nanorana parkeri, assembly GCF_000935625.1. NCBI lineage: Eukaryota > Metazoa > Chordata > Amphibia > Anura > Dicroglossidae > Nanorana > Nanorana parkeri. Next base: position 849,299 of record NW_017306517.1, on the reverse strand, counting down.
TCTTCCTCCAATGAAGCCTACTTGATCTCAGTGTATATAACAACCTATAAAGCTATTTAGTCTATTAGCGTAGATTTTAGATAGGAATTTTATATCGTTGTTTATTAGTGAAATAGGTCTATAATTGGAGACTTCCCCAGGGTCTTTGTGTGGCTTAGGAATGATACTAATGTAATGTAAGCTCTATTCAGATCCGGGTCCAGAGGGGCGCCAAAGGTGCCAGGATCTCTGTAAATGTGAATCTCCAGCACAAATGATTATGCCCTCAAAATACGGAGACAAAGATCTGAGCATAGCGATAAAGAAGGGTATCTGGGCTGTATTGGGTGCATAATATGATATAAAGGTGAATAGCTGATTATCAATACATCCTTTTAACAGTATATATCGTCCTTCTGGATCTCTAACTCCCACCCGGGAGATGAAAGCCACTTTTTCAGAAAAACAGATAGCCACCCCCATGCTTCTCTCCTTCGCACTTGCTAGATAAAACCTCGGAAAGTGCTTATGGAGGGAGGGGGCAAGAGGCTAAAAAGTGAGTCTCCTGCAGTAGTAATATATCGATATGATGAGAATGGTAATTTTGGAAGGCCTTCCTTCTCTTGACCAGCATATTCAGGCCCTGGGTATTGTGGGAGGCTAATATTAAGGATTTATTACCTACATTTGGCATCATTATGGGTACCATTAGTTATGCTACAGCTAGACACTCTCCCCTTATCTTTCAATTGATAGACCCAGAGCGAGAGTTTTTGGGATCGTTTGGAGACTGCTTTAGAAATAGCAATAAGCGATATCAGGGGAAAAAAAATGAAAAAAATAAATAAAAAGGAAAATGAAAAAAAAAAGTGAAAACACATAACACACATGACGAACAAACAATCAATCAGGAGAGATTCTCCCTCCTCCTTATCAACTTACTCAAACAATCTAAGTTGAATGAGAATTTGATCTAGGCCCGGGGTAGTCCCCTGGAGCTAGAGCAAACAAGGGCGCACGGCCTACTACGGCAGGCAGCGTCCTCCCTCCCCTAAATAGTTATAATAGCTTAACAAAAGCATATTTCATAGCATTCACGTTTGCATATTAAATCTCAGTTTTCAGCGGTTTCTTCAGAGACTTGTACATTCGATAGAGGCCTTGGTGGTGATCTTTTCCATAATTACATACAAATGTAAATACACGTTGGGTGCGCCTACGTGCAAAAGCAATGATTATGCCACACAGGTTACATTTAGCCACAAACGTTGCAGTGAGAGCAATAATTTTAGAAACCATCAATCACTGATAACACTAAATTGATGAGCGTTAAAAGCTTTTAAAGAGTCGCCTATAACCAATTGTAGGCATGGCAGTTTTTTGCGATTTCGCGGGCGCATGCAATTTAAAGGGTTCGTCATGTTAGGTGTCTATTTACCCAACCTGACCCCATCTTTTATATTTTACCTAAAAACTGGGTAATGGTAAATGTTTTATAACATAAAGTAGGGAAAACAGGTTTTTTTTCAACATTTCCTGAACTTTTTTCATTACATAGTAAAAAATTAAAACCCCAGTGGTGATTAAATGACACCAAAAGAAATCTCTATCTGTCCCCAAAAATTATATAAAATTAATTTCAGTATAGCGTTGCATGACAAAATAAATGTCCGCCAAAGTACTGCAGTGCTGAATACTGAAAAAGGGCCTGGACAGGAATGGGGGATTAACACGCCGGTCAGCAAGTGGTTAAGATCAACCCATTTTTTTGTTGCATACTTTTTGGGATAGCTCCTAAATTAGGAACTTCATTACAATTATGCATGCATCCCGTGTTTCATGTCAGTGCATTTTTTTGGGGCAGTGCATTCCCATCACCAGTTGTGACAAACCCATTGGTGCCCTCCGATTGTGAACCAGAAAATTTTGAGTACGATGCGGTCGCTATGGGGTCCGTGGCACTGGGGGGGCCCAGATCCCCGCTGCTCTGCACCGCTTGTATGGGCTGAGGCAGCGGGGATCCGACAAAAATGGACGGCGGATGAGCTGCTGCCGTCCGGAAACTGACAGTGACAGTTAGCTCCGCCCAACTGTTTTCTATTGGCCAGGCGGTTCTGTTGCCGTCAGAATAATAAAAAAACACCATAGGAATGCATATCTAGATTGGCTATTTGCTACTTGCTACCTATTGGCTATTTCACTTTGCAATAGCCAATAGCAAACTAGCTATTGCACCCACCCTCTGCTGCTGTCAATCACTAGAAGGAGATCTGATGTAGAACTTCAGGCCCCCTCTGCTGATCTGTGATCTGTGGAGAAAGTGTTTCTCTCCCGGCCGGCCGGGAGCCCCTATCTAATAGTGGGAGACTCCCGAAGCGTCCGGGAGAGTTGGGCTGTCTGGAGATCAGCGTTCCTGGTTACCTGGTAACCAGGGACGTTGATCTGTCTGTGCAAGTGGCCGGAGCCAGCTGTGAGATGATGGCTGACTCCGCCCAGCAGTCAGTAGCAGGCTGTCGGCCAGCCAATGGCTGGTTGTTCGGCAAGCTTCAGCTTTCACCTCTGCTCAGGCGAGCCGAAGCATATGCCTTCGGCTCGACTGAACCCGTCGGCCAACTTCGGGAGCTGTACGGGTGTAACGCCTTGCCTCAGGGGAGGTATAATTATGGATCGCAACTGCGGAGTCTAGACATGGGTCAGTATGCAGCTAGGTCTCTTATGAATTTTTGTGGAGCAAGGCGGAGAGGGAGCTGCTTTACATCATACCCTGTATGTTGTTATGGGTAACACTCCTGCAACAAGGAGATGTGTACCAGATTGATACTGAGGTGGAGGTTAATTCACCTACAATGGTTCCACCATAAACAAGTGAAATGACGTGAAGTGGTGGTAGGGCACCTACAACAACTCAGCAGTTTGGTTGCTAGTAAGCACAGTCAATGAACTAACGTGATGATACAGCACCATCAACATTAATTAAGCGGATGTTAATGAGCAAAGTCAATGCACTGCAGTATGAGGAAAAGCACATTCGATAATGAAACAATTGATTGTGAAATAAGCAAAGTCAATGCACCCACTGCAGAACACCCACTGCAGAAAGGCATTTTGACAGATGTCGGCAACTTGTAAACAATTGGGCGGAGCTAACAGTGACAGCTAGCTCCGCCCAACTGTTTACAGTTGTAACAGGTGAGCCATGATTGGGCAGAGTCATCATGACTTTGCCCAATCATGGCTCTTACTGTTCTCTGTGCCCTGATTGGGCAAAGTCTTGCATCTGACCTGTGGTTAGGTGCAAGGCTTTAGCCAATTAGGGCTTTAGAAAGGGCATTGCCATATTGGGAGCTCGGAGGGCTGTTCGGCAAAAACAAACTGGCAATGTTTGAATTGAACTCACAAGCCCATTCCTAGTCTCCAATTAGTTTATCACAGAGGAACAGTACAGAGCAACAAAATGCAATCAGGACACACCCCTGCATTTTGTTGAATCCGAGGCCAAAAAAATGTCAGGATAGGAGGAGTGAAAAAAGGTAGAGGTAATATAAATGGGAGAAGTGAGAAAAGTGTGTTTCTTGCAAGAAAGCAATGTCTGCATGGAGTGATATAAAGTGGCAAAATGTTTTCACCCGTTTGTTGGGCTGATTGAGACCCTGGACATTTAGGGATACAACCGTAAGAGACACATGCAATGGGGGGTAGCAAAATCAACAAAACAGTCAAGTAATACAGGGGTCAATAAAAAACCAGGAGAGAAGAAGAAAGAGGTGTAAAAAAAAAGAGAGAAAAAAAAAACCTCAGAAGAAGAGGAAGGCAATTTAAAGAGAGAAGGCAAGGGCAGATATTAGAGAGAAGAGAAGGAAGAGTTGAAAGGAAGATTAAACAAAAAACAGAGTGGGGGGTAGCATGGGATGACCAGATTGGGCATAAGGCCAGCCTGAAGTGTTCATCAATAAGTGAACTGAAAATGACATAAAGCTGCCTAAGATATGAGTAAAAAAACAGCAAGACATATGACATGGTATACATAGTGTGAAAATATTAGGGATAGTTACCTAATTGAAAAACTCAAAACAATTTTAGCAAACTCGCCCATGGGTCTCAAACAGGAGGTAACAGTACACACTTAGGCACCTATCCTGAATATCTCACTAGGTGAAAAGGCAGAGCTCAATCCACAAAGGACAAGAGGAACCATCAATCCGTTTCTCAGATGGAGCAGGGTACTAGGGAGAATGACCACCACATGAGTGTCAGACAACTATGTTAAAATATCCACATCATCATGGTTCAGTTATCAACAAATGTATCACACAACATAAGGAAGGACAGAACAGAACAAAAAAAAAGAATAAATATAAAAGGTTAGCGTAAACTAGATCCAGAAAGTGCACGTGCAGGGTAGGGGCATAATATAGCTAACATCCCATTAAGTGTATCTATGATCCTGCAAGTGCAGGGTATAGGCACAGCAAGGCCAATGTCCCATTAAAAGTATCTATGACCTTAAAGGCATCGAGAATGGCAGACCCTGTATAGTCAATTAAGTAAAAATCAAACCAGAAAATAATGAATGCCGTAACATTTAGACACAGAAGACAACAAAGAAAAACACAGTCCAAAGATAACTATTCGCAGAAAAAGAATCAATGACCATGGGGTCGCAATGTTGAGATAGCTATATAGGCAACACTAGATTGTGGGTAGGTGAAAACAGCTTCAGGAAATTTCCCCAAGCGCAGCCATGCCAGGGCTGCCCATTTTCCCCTTTACATCTTGTGTTGTGTATTAAACCCCTGGAAGAGGCCATAAGGTGTGCAACAGATGTGAGAGGGTTGCAGCTAAAATTCCATGAGTACATGATTTTTATATTTGAAGACAATATACTGTATACATCTTAACCTAACCAACTTACAGCCTTCATTACCTAACCTACCCGCTATTCTAAACAATCATGGAGCGATATCTAGGTATAAAAGTAACCCTTACTAAAACAGCAGCACTCTCTTTAAATATAACAAAAAAGCAACAATTTTTCAGTAGGGTAAACATCTAAGACCAGCTCAGCCTATGATAGGTTTAGTTTAGATTTTGTCTTTCTTGGTGAGTTTTTCCAGGGTTATGTCAGATGCAAATGAGTGGTAAGTACAGTTTTAGGAGGAATGAGGCACCTATATAGGTTTTTATAGTAGAGCCAAAAAAATTGAGCTATCTCAATAGGTGTGTAGATGGATGTAGATTGTAGTCCTAGGATGAGTTCCAGTGTTGTAGGGGGTACAGTTGATTTTTTTAAAATATGTTTATATGTATAGTTTGTAATTATTTATGTAAATATGGGCAGTCTTTCTTGCTCATCACACATGCAGACTTTGCTTGCTGCCTTACATTGCTTCGCAGTGATCAAGCTTTTTTTTCTCACAGTACAAGACTATGGGGTTGATTTACTATAGGAGTAGAGGCTTTTCGCTTTGCAAATTTATTGACAATACATAATGGGACCCTGCATTCACTTTGAATACCCAATCATATGACGGAAAATTATATAAAAAGTATTTTTGTTAGGGCATTACTGGTTAGGGTAAATGACCACAGCTTAATCCTATTTACAAAACTCAGTATACATTAAGTTTGCAAACTAAATAGTCTCTATTCCTTTAGTAAATCCAACCCTGAGTCAGTCAGCTCACTGTAAATAATGCAACAGTAAATAATGCAACACATGAATTGGTTTACTAAAGAAATAGATGCTGTTCCACAAGAAAAAGAAATTAAGAAATTCTGCGTTCACTATGGGAAGTAATTGTTAGTGAACAAAGTGAATGTTGATCACTGGAATACCCAGTCATGTTCTATTTAATTTCGCTCACATATGTATTCAAAGTGAACATGTGTTCTCCTTATTTACTAACATTCACTTTGGTAGGTAAACAGTCTTTATTTCTTCCAGTCTCTCTCTCCTGGTGTCTGCCTCATCTACAAAGTGTTCTTTGTAACACTGCAACAAACATATGGATGAGCATACATGTACAAATATGAAAAAAATTACAAAGAAAGTAAGGTACAGCTTGATTTAAAATACAGCTTAAATATGTACTCACTAAACAATGAGTGGAATTTATCAAAATTTGAGCAGACATAATCTAGAGCAGTTGCTCATGGCACCCAATCAGCTCCCATCTTTCATTTTCTTTTACAAAATAGTTTAGAAAACAATAACCATGCACAGGATAAAAGGTATAAAACAGCTAGTGCAGCATCTAATCCATTTCTGTTAATACAGAACAAACAGCCGGCATATATTAAAACAACTAATACAGCAACAGCAACATAAGGTAAGACAAAATGGGAGGCAGTCACATTACAAGATGCCCTTGCATCTCCAAAAAATCCAGAGATCATATAAATACCTCCAATTTGAAGGACAGAATGAGATGGTATTACCAAGGGACATAGGCCCTTAAATTGCGATAAACAAAACCCTGGTGCACAGTTATTAAATCCCAGAAAGACAGGAACAAAAAGCATAGTTAAAGTGAAGTAAACAATATAAAAACAAGGGGGTGAGGTTAGCAGGAAGAAGGGAGAGGTCTAGAATCCAAAGAAAAGGAAGAGGCAGAGGAGAAAAGAAGGGGGAAAGGAACCTCAGTCCACAGAGGCAAGCCTGAGAAAGAAATCCGGAAAAATTGTAACTAAAAATTGTACACAAGAAAAAAACCCCAAGAGAAGAAAAGGTTGAGTGGGCATTTTCCTAAAACGTGGATTGGCTTATCTAGGAAATTACCAGTGCAGGAACAAAAAGGTTATGGGCTGGCATAGGAAATCCACGGCCTCCAAATCCTCAAAAATTACTTATAGGAGTCTGACAAAATTGTGGTGAATTTTTCATTAATGATGGTGCTCATGATCTGATTGTTGACTTCCAAGAAACCACATACAGGGTCTGGCAAAGGTTTGTTTAGTGGCCATGAATTTATGGGAGATCAGGATCTGTTGTCACTTTGAAACACCTTCTATAGATTTGTACAAAACCGCCTCCCATGGGTTTTCAAGTAAGTTACACCCCAACACTTATTAAAGCATAAACTCAGATCCAGAATCTTTTGACCTGGGAGAAATTCCACCAAATATGGTACATGCTACCTAAGGCACTACGGCCTCAAGAACATGATAGAGGGTAAGATGGAATGATTCTGTGCAAACAAGCTGGGGTATAATACCACCTGAGCAACACTTTATAGGAATTCTCCAGTGCTAAGACATTTCTAGAGCAGCAAGATATATTATGCCAAATCACGGACCAATCTTCTTCAGTGACCGAGGAGCCTAACTCCTCCATCCATTTGGACTGGTAAGGAACATTCCTGTGTGAGAAGTGTGCAGACAAAGATGACTGAATTAAAGTAGTCAGAGCTGTAGAGCGGGGATCTATCTTTCATTTTCAAAGCTTAATTGAACAAACTGAAAAGAGATGCTGATTGGTTGCTGTACTTTCCCTTTAAAACTAACAATAGGGTAGTTTATTAGAATTTGTGATCTTTTCCTGAATTTCCTAAATTTTGGAAACACATATAAATGTAATAACATCACTTCAGGTCAGGGGTTTACATCCAACACATTTTCCAAAGATTTACCAGTGAAATGTGTACAGAATATGCATTAAAGTGGAAAAAATTTGACCTGTAAAAAGGTAAGTTTGTTTATTGCAGAAAAGAATGTGGCTGATTTACCTAAGGGGCTGAAACTTCACTTCAATTATCCAATCAAATGAACAGCACAGTTATCTTCACTTTGAATACCAAATCATGTTCAGATAGAATAAGTAAACAAGAATTTGCTTTTCACATGATTGGATAGTTGACATGAAGACCCTCAGCTCCTTGGAAAACAAATCAGCAATATTAACCAGTCCTTAGAGTCCTACAAAAATGTTCCTTCTTTCAATGAATGGGATGATAAAATGAATAAAGGAGTGTACAGTTGTTTCTGTTCCTGAGCATTAGTGCTGCAATCCTATTATAAAGTGTCTAGATCGGGGGAGTGGCTTGCTCATGGCCGTGGACGGTCGCATGAAGTAAGAGCTCCGGCTACATCCCCAGGAACGAGCCCTAGGAACACTCGCCCGTAACTAACCTTCACTTCCATGGGTAGAACTAACAAGAAGGGGTCCAAGGCGAAAGCCCGGAACACCCCACCGGCATTGATCCCGTTGATTGGCGCCTTCTTCCGCCCCTCGGGCTCACGCAAGGCTTCACCGCGGCTGGGCCGCGAGACTGGGGACCCGCCTGACTCCGAGGCCTCCTCCCCTCTCCACCAGCAGCCCCTGGCGGATTCGGACTCCTCTGTGACTGGGGACGATAGCGCGTCGTTAAGGAACGATGACGAAGTCGTAGCTGGAGGGGATGTTCTGGCGCCTGGAGGCCTTGCACCACCAGGATATGGCAGCGCTCAAGGAGGGCCTGGCGGGCTTTGGCCGCAGGCTAGAGGTGGTGGAATCCACGACCGCAACGGTGTCCTCATCGGTCCGGCAACTACAAGAGGAGGTAGGAAGACAGCATGACACCCTGCTCCATCTCTCTTTACGTATCGACGACCAAGAGGACCGTCATAGACACAATAATATTAGGCTGCGGGGCATCCCTGAGGCAACGGGCCTAGCTGACCTCAAAGCCACGGTCTTGGGCATTTTCAACCTACTCCTGGGTAACCCGCCCACTCATCCCATCGAACTGGACAGGGTTCATAGGGTTCCCGGCTTCCGCACCCCCGCCCAGCAGCTGCCTAGAGATGTCCTATGCAGGGTGCACTTCTTCCAACAGAGGGAAGCCATTCTAACTAAGGCTCGGGATAGAGGCCCCATAGACTTTGATGGCGCACAAATATTGTTGTTCCCTGACCTCTCCCGGAACACCCTGGCCAGACGCAGGGCGCTCAAACCCCTCACCCAACTGCTTCAACAACAGGCCATTCCATACCGGTGGGGTTACCCCTTCCACTTGGTGGCCCAGAAGGATGGAGGGTCCTATGTCCTGAGATCCCCAACCGACTTGGCAAAGTTCTTACACGCGCTGAACCTCCCTACAGTCGTGATTGACGCCTGACCGGACCTGGACCCACCTGCCTGGAGTTCCCCGCCTGAGGAGGTGTCTTGGATCCCTGCTTTGCCGCGAAGAGGCCGCCGTCGGGACCGGCAGGAGGCCGCACCTTCATCACAGCCTGTTGAGTGAGGCCGAGTGTTTGGTTTACACTAACTCTACCCTTCTACATATGGGTGTTATTTTTTCCCCACTTGAGATCTCCCCCCGCCACCCTTCCGCTGGAGGGGACGGTGGAAATACTACATTACCCCTGTCCTTTGTCACCCAAGCAGAATCCCCCACATCCTCCAGGCTGATGTGCAGCCACATACACCCAGGGCGGATCCGGGTCCTCTTTCCTGTTTGATCCACCTGGATACCTGACCTCCAATACTGAGCGGCCGCTCCGGTGGGGTCTGGCTGCCCACTTTCTGCTCTACACCTTATTTGCAGACTACAGCCCGGATTGCCCACACCTTGCTTTTTCCCACACCCGAGAGCTCCTTGACTTTTAGCTGGCACGCAGGGGCTTACCATCTGTACCCAGGGGACTATACCGCAGCGGAGGCACCTTGCAATATTTATTATTTGTCATTGATATGTTTATTTTTTGCCTTCCTTTTGCATGGACCGATTTGGGTTATGGCCCGCCCCCCCTCTCCATTTTGGATTTCTTTACCGGCATTACTAGTGTGTTACTGGGGTTTGGTTGACGTTTTTGAGATACTGTTGGTGCACCCTGGGGCGCGCGCCCTCCAGACTGGAGCTGGGGCGGATTGTCGCCGAATCGCCCCCGGATCCACCCACCCGGCTGGTATGGTAGGATCTCTTGAGCCGTGTGATGACACGATACAGGTGGTAGCCTAACGAGGTGGCGAATCAGGGCCCCATATTCGTCTGGAGAGCTCTCTCGGACTTGTGACGTGGCAATATTTGACTATCCGCGAGCTGCCTCTTCTCTGGCATCTCACCTCCCCTTCCCTCCTTTTCCCCTCCCCCTCCTTTTCCATCCCATCCTTCTCCTTCCCCTCCTCTCCCCCCTCCTCTCCCCCCTCCTCTCCCCCCTCCTCTCCCCCCTCCTCTCCCCCCTCCTCTCCCCCCTCCTCTCCCCCCTCCTCTCCCCCCCTCTCCCCCCTTTTTTCTTTTTTTCTTCCCACCTTGGCTCCCCCCCCATCTTCTCCTCCAACTGTCTTCCCCTCCCCGCCCTCTCCAGGCCCCCCTTCCCGCCTTGTGGGGGAACAATGTCAGGGATGTGTGCAAGCTACCCTTCTCACCCCTAGACCTCAGGTATATGTATGTTGCCTCATCTGAATGTATATGAGGGAGGTGGGATAGGGTTACCGGGTGTTCGCCTTTGCTGCCATGTCTGAGCATCAGGGGGTGAGTCTTTTGGTTGCAATGGTGGGACTGCATATCTCCCTCCTTTCATGTCTGTTGTGTGCTGTAGTTTACCACTTGATTTTGCCGTTAAGATGCTGGTGGTGGACCTAGGTGTCGCCTCGGGAGCCCTAGAGGTAGTGGACCTATGCTGCCCTCTGAGGGTTCAATGGGGCGCTCCGAGGTGACGCCATGGAATTATTGCCCCCCCTGCTTTGGGGTTCCGGGGAGGCGCCTGTGGTTTCCCCCGCCCTGACGCACAGGGGAGTGATGCCCCCCCACCCCCCAGGCAGTCTAACCCTCTGGCTGT
>NW_017306517.1:834846-838212 GCF_000935625.1 Nanorana parkeri | reverse complement strand
CCCCTCCCTCCATCCCTATCCTGGATTTCCTGCCCCCCCTCCGCGCCTTATCCTCAAGTGGGTGTTTTTTCTGTATTTCTACTTTTATGCTGAATAAGCTGAGTGTTCCTAATTCATTGTTTTACTGTTTTGGTTTTTCATATATATGCCATGTTTAATGCCATATCTATTTCCTGTGAAGGTTCCTGGGATTCTGCGCCGTGGCTGCCTTGAGTAGTCCACCACCCCTGCGTAGGCCTTCCCTCGCCTGTGCACAGGTGTTTGGGTATTTTAGGGACGTTTTTGTGTCCCTATCTAGATTGTTTTGTGGTTTGTCTTGTCTGGTCGCTTCTTTCCTACTACTGTCCTTGTCTCCTTCTTTGCCCCATCCCTTTTGTTCTTGCTGTTTGTTCCCTACACCTCCTCTCTCCCCCTTCCTTATCTTGGACAGCTCGGAGTGTCCTTCTGACCGACTGCCCTTGCTATCAGCTTCCGTATGCAAGGCCTGAAACTATGCTCTCTGAATGTTAGGGGTCTGAACTCACCTCAGAAATGGTCGCAGCTACTGTATGATCTTCACAAACTCCGTAACCACATTGTTTTCTTGCAAGAGACTCATTTTTTGCTTGATAAGGCACCTCTCCTTACATGTCGCAACTTCCCCAGATGGGTATACAGTTCCAATCCTTGTGGTAAGACCAAGGGAGTGGCGATAGGATTCCACTCCTCGTTGACATGTGAGATACTTGCTGAAAGGGCTGACCCAGATGGGAGGTATGTCTTTGTGCAATGCTCTATTCAGAATAGGACGTTTACACTGGCTAATGTGTATATGCCGAACGAGGGCCAGGTCCCTCTGTTACTGTCCATTCTCTCTAAACTTGCGGACTTCACGGAGGGCGTTCTCATCTTAGGGGGCGACTTCAATTTGGTGTTGGACCCGAGTCTGGACACTACTTCAGGGAGGTCACAGATCTCGTATCCGTCGCTTAATAAACTTAAGAAACGCCTTCATTCTCTACAGCTTGTGGACGCGTGGAGGGTTCTGCACCCACGTCATAGGGATTACACTTGTTACTCTGGCCCGCACAACTCGTATAGCAGGATTGACTTCTTTTTGATCTCACATCATCTTCTTTCATGGGCTCCTTCTACTGCTATTGGCACCCGAATATGGTCCGACCATTCCCCGGTATTTCTTACCTTGGAGATTCCGGCTATGGTTAAACCATCTTATATGTGGAAACTGAACGAGAATCTCCTCTTAGACCCGGTTTGTAAATCTGACGTTGCCACTACCCTTGCCCACTTCCTCTCTGATCATGCGGCTGACAACACCTCAGCCCCGATCCAATGGGAAGCTCTTAAAGCTACGATTCGAGGGGTGTTCATAAAACACGGCTCGCGACTGAAGAGGGAACGGGGGATTACCTTGTTGAACCTGCTGTCAGAACTTACCTGACTGGAAACTGCGCATAAAAAATCTCCATCCACCCACTTCTCCAGGATTTGACCAGGGTGCGTCTGGAAATCCAGAGACTGTTAGATGCTAAATATCTCTCTCACAGAGACCGAGTGTGCAGCATTTTCTACGAACATGGCGATAAAAGCGGGCGTCTGTTGGCTCGCTCAGTTCGTGGGCAACGGCTCCGCACATATGTCCCAAAAATCAACTCAGCTAAGCATGGAGTGGTCCACAGCTCTGAACGTATTGCGGAGGAGTTTCACGCCTTCTTTTCTTCCCTTTTATAATCTGCAGCCGGGTCCGGAGGGTCCCCGCTCCTCTGACTTTACGTCAGAACTTCAGTCGTACCTGTCTCGAACGTCTCTTCCGAAGCTCCCGGATAATGCCCTGCTAGACCTTACCGCCCCATTCACGGGCATTGAAGTCCTTACTACGCTTAAGTCACGCCCTTCGGGCAAAAGCCCGGGGCCAGATGGGTTCACCACTAAATTTTACTCTCGGTTCAAAGACCACATCACGCTTCCTTTGACTAAGGCCTTCAAAGCCGTCTCCCAGTCATGCCCTTTCCCAACCCAAGCTCTAGAGGCCCATGTTGTTGTCTTGCCCAAACCGGGTAAAGACCCGTCACACTGCAATAACTATCGCCCCATTTCATTGATAAACGTCGATGTTAAAGTATATGTGAAAATCCTGGCGAACAGGTTGACCTCCTTCATCCCTAACCTGATTCATAAGGAACAAGTTCTTCGGAGCTCGGATCTTCTCTTTTTCCCACCCCTAGTGTTACGGGTGTGGAACACCACGATGTCTAGATATAACCTATCCACGCCTCAGGGCCCCATGACCCCAATTCTTGCCAACCTGGAGTTCCCGGCGTGGTATGGAGTCCCCACCTTTTTGTGCTGGAAGGTTTCTGAACTCTGTTATGTGTTTCAGTGCCTGCCAGGCTCCACCCTGCAGCCACTAACATCACTGTCTGGCCCAAACCCGATTCCGCGAACTTCATGGCTGCCCTACTTCCAACTCTGACATTTTGTGAATGCATTGTCTGTATCGGGCGCTCTCTACAGACCTCTCACTTTCTTCGAAGACCTATGTGCCTCTGGTTTACCAATCCAACGCCCAGTCTCGCTACTTTACCAAGCTTTTCTCACGGCGCACAGCGGAGATTCCCTGTACTTCTTCTCTGCCTGGGAACAGGAGTTGGGAATCGTCCTCTCGGAGGATGATCGACACAAATGTCTATGCTTTACACACAAACTCTGTATGTCAACTTATGCACAAGAACGGAACTTTAAATTATTGACCCGATGGTATAGGTCTCCGGTCAGAATGCACCAGATCTCCTCCACGTACCCCGACAGCTGCTGGAGATGCCAAGCTGGACCTGGCATGCTAGCCCATGTGTGGTGGAGTTGCCCTCTGCTTCTGCCCTTTTGGCGAGCTATCTCACATGTCTACACTAGGGTTACTTCCATTGATCTACGCATTACGCCGGAGATGGCTCTGTTATCGGTTTTTCCGGGTTCTATCTCTAAGGTGAAGAAATCTTTGCTTAGATTCTTTATCATTGCTGCCAGAGCTTTAATCCCTCGCCATTGGAACTCCACTGTCATCCATCAGTTGCGGAATGGACAACAGAGATGTGCCGCTTGATTAGATTGGAGGAGCTCATTGCAGAAAGCTGACAGATCTGATGCCTTTCTGACCAGATGGATGCCATGGATTATGCTTCTGGATACGGAGGAGTTTCGATCACTGCGGTGAGTCCAGGTAGATCCCTTTACCACTCCAACCAATTGGGGGTACACTTTGTAGGTACCCCCCCTCATTTCACCATTCACTTACTACAACGGTGTGTGGACATCTCCGACCTTCCTTCCCCCTCCCCCCCCCCTTCTTGTCTCCTCTCTCCCCCCCAT
>NW_017306517.1:807605-834752 GCF_000935625.1 Nanorana parkeri | reverse complement strand
CCCGCTTTACTCTCACTTTCTTCTTTAGTTGTCTGTCGTAACTGTTATTTGTACAACGCCTTGGTCATTTTGTCCGCTGGTCCCCCGGTTGCCTGCCCCTCTGAAACAGACCAGTGGCACCAATGCATTTGATCTATCACGGTCTGCTGAGGTAGATAAACAAGAGTCTGATAAAGTAACTGGCTGGACTCTGAAAGGGGCCAGACCCAAAATCAGACCCTTGAGACAAGGCACTGTCATACACAACACTGAGTCTTTTTTAGAGGTTGCTAAGAGCCCAAAGGTGAGTTTAAAGAAAAAATGAGTTTTGAAAGAAGAAGAGGTTGTAAAGGAGATAGAAAGACTCAACAAAAAAGGCAAACACAGTCACTTGTATTGACATTCAATGGTAATAACAGCATAAAAATGTTCAACTTATCTGGATATGCATTTATTAATGATGAACTTTCAGTACTACAGAAAGGCTTGAATGTTGCACCTACATCCAAACCTGATCAATAAAATCTCTTTTTGGATCTTAATAGATACATTCGCAAACTAACTTTACAAAGACAACTTTACAAAGACACTTTGCTTTAACCGCTTGCTGTCCGCCCATCGTATAGCCGGCCGATTGCTTGTATGACCTTGTATGGTGTGCCACTTCCCCGCCTCCTTCACCGCTGCCAGTTATCCCGGGCACCGCTGTCCCCCCTGCAGTGCCTGGGACCGAGAGGACCGGCACAGCAGCTGCTCGAAGAGAGAAGAAGGAGTCATCAGCATTTCCCACTGCTGATCTCTCCCCCTTCTCTCTCTCTGAAGTCGTAAGCGATGTGTATTACATCACTTCTGCCTTTAGCGGTCATTTCTCTGGCAGAGAGCCAGAGAAGAAGCTGATGAAGCAGATCTCTGCTTCACCCGCTTCTTTGGGGGTCCCTAGGTCTCCATTTAGAGGACCTGTCATTTTTTTCTAGCTATCACATTGGGGGCTTTTTAGCGCCCTGTGTGATAGCAATCAAGTTAAGTGTAAAAAATATGTTTAAAAAAAAAAAGTTGTCTCATATTGAAAAAAAAAAAAGTTTTAAGTCCCCCGAACCCCGCGCGCACACATCGTATAAGCGTAAATACGTGTCGGGCGCGCCTACGTGCAAAAACAACGATTGTGCCGCACATAATTCTAGGCCCATCAATCACTGATGACACTAAACTGATGAGTGATAAACGCTTTTAAAGTGTTGCCTATGGCCAATTTTAAGCATGGTAGTTTTTTGCGATTTTGTGCGTGCACGCAATTTTAAAGCTTGACATGTTTGGTGTCTATTACCCGACGTGACCCCGTCTTTTATATTGTACCAAAAAATTGGGTAATATTAAATGTTTTATAACATAACGTAGGCAAAACAGGTTGTTTTGCAAACTTTTTGGTCCTTTTTTAATTATATAGTAAAAAATAAAAACCCAGGTGGTGATTAAATACCACCAAAAGAAAGCACTATCTGTCCCTAAAACATGGTATAAAATTAATTTTATTACAGCGTTGCATGACTGAAAAAATGTCAGTCAAAGTACCGCAGCGCTGGATACAGAAAAATGGCCTGGGCAGGAAGGGCGTTTAAACCCCGGTCAGCAAGTGGTTAAAAGAAATAAAAGGCCATAATTCAGCTCCGACTCAAGAGAGCAAAGAAGTGGCTGAAGTAAGCCTCATGGGAGACATACCTACGGATGTTAAAGATGTAGATTTAACCATTGATGTTACGGATGTGTTGACACTATATTGTCTTGAGTTCCTATGGGATGGTAATCTAATAACGGAAGACCTTTGTACACTCTTTAACCAAGTCTGCGGCGTTAAACCCCCTTCCCATCCAGGCCATTTTTCAGTGATCAGCACGGTGGTACTTTGACTGACATTTATTCCATCATGCAACGCTTTACTGAAATAAATGTTATACCATTTTTTGGGGACAGACAGAGCTTTCTTTTGGTGGTATTTAATCCCCACTGGGGGTTTTATTTTTTACTATATTAAACCTCCCTGGCGGTATAGTAAATGGGAATTCTGGGGGCGCTGCCTGATCCGTACCACAGTCAATAGAGTACCAAGTTCACACATTACTGAGCTCAGTCGCAGAATCGTTGCTGTCGTCACTTTCAGTGCCTGAGGACGAATTTCCCAACGAATCGCTATCACTCAATTCTGCAAGTGATTCTAATTTACTATCGCAGTTTTCTACCTGGTCTAAAACCGCTTTTGACCTAAAGGGACGCTTTTTGGATGCCATGGACGTTCACAAGTTTTCAGTGACTTTCAGTGTCTGAGGACGAATTTCCCAACCAATCGCTATCGCTCAATTCTGCAAGTGATTCTAATTTACTATCACTGTTTTCTACCTGGTCTAAAACCACTTTTGACCTAAAGGGACGCTTTTTGGATGCCATGGACGTTCTCAAGTATCCAGGCAGAAAGAACAGTAAAAGTGCAGGCAGGGCACTGGACAGAGCTCTAGGGACAACATTGAAGTGAAATAGTTTGATAAATAAGTGTAATCATTGCAGATTAAATTGTATTCTGTGTAAATGTCATTTTTCACATTTGAATTTCCCGCCGGCTCCGCCCACCGCTGTGACGCCCGAAAACGAAACTAAAACTAAGATGCCGGCCGCGTACAGCAGAGGACGCCGCGGGCTCGCAGGGACAAGGTAAGTGACACTTTTCTGTGCATTCCCGAGTCTGGCTCTGGGTTACCACTCCTGGTACTGAAAGTTAACCCCGAGCCAGACTCGGGAATACCGCCAGGGAGGTTAAGGAAAAATTACCGAATAAAAAAAACAAAAAAAAACTGTTTCCACTATATTAAATGATAACACATTTATTATTACCCAATTTTTTGGTAAAATATATAAGATGGGGTCACTTCGGGTAAAAAGACACCAAAGATGTCAGGCCTTAAAAATTGCGCGCGCGAAACCTCAAAAAACTGCAATACCCAAAATTGGCCATTGGTGCTTTAAAAACTTTTACCGCTCATCAGTTTAGTGTTATCAGTGATTGATAGCCCTAAAATGATTGCTCTCACTCCGACGTTCGCGACCATATGTAACATGTGTAGCCCAATTGTCATTTTCGCATTCTGGTGCCGCGAACGTGTATTTATGTTTATATGTGCGTAAATGTGGGGGTGGGGGCCTTAAAAATTTGGGTGTTTTTTTTAAAACTTTTTTTATGTGACTTTTATTTATTTTTTTACTCCTTTTATGTTTTTTTACACTTATTGTTATTGCTATTACATAGGGGGATAACAATCCCCCTATATAATAGCAAAGGCACACTGACAGGTCCCCTTTTTGGAGACATTAGGGATTTCTAAGACCCCTAATGTCACCTGGGGACCCCAAAAGAAGCTGATGAAGCACAGATCTGCTTCATCAGCTTCTTCTCTCTGGCTTTAGCAGCCAGATGACTGACAGGTGAATGCGGAAGTGATGCATTCACAGCACGGAGGGAGGTCAGCAAGGAGGAAGATGCTGACCTCCCTCCCATCTTACCTCCTGATGCCCTCCCGAGCCGGTCCCGGGCCTCAGATGGGGCAGCGGATCCCAGGATTGAAGGTGAGGGGTCAGGAGGGGGGGGGCGGCGGCGGCACTCGAGGTGGGTCACGCAGCCAGCACATACACGCGATCGGTAGGCTATAGAGCCGCCGATCGTGTGTATGTGAAACAGGCGGTAACGGCTCTTTGTATTGAAGGGCTTTTTCTGCAGAAAATAAATGCCGCCTTGAGATGGCAACCCGCAAATGCAAGTCCGCCGTCCGTCCGTTTTTTTGCAATGGGCGGACAGCAACAGGTTAATCCTGATATAACTCACACACCTTTTAAACCAGTCTCAATTTTTTATCTCCATCAATCTAAACAGCAATTTATATCCACATTTTATCAGTGTACTCAGTGTACTCAGATCTCATTAAATGATGTTCATCCAGATATAAGGTTCCCCCTAACCTGACTTCTGCAGAGAGAAAGGCATTGCACCAATTAAAATTGAATAGGAACATCATCATAAGGCAAGCAGATAAAGGGGGTGAATTAGCAGTGCAAGATAGGGATGCATACATATCTGAGTCATTCACACTGTTAGGGGATAGACATACTTATAAGAAACTGGAGAAAAATCCCACAAAACAGTTTAAAACTGTGTTGGATACAATACTTGATAGCTTTAACTAGGGTGAGCATTTCCAAAACAGAGTTTAAATATCTTACTGTAAAACATCCTATGATTCCATACTTTTATCACATCCCCAAGATCCATAAAGATAAAAACAACCCCCCCAGGGAGACCCATGATTTCGGGGATAGACATCCTGACTTACAACCTAGCATGGCACATTGACTATTTCCTACAACCCCTTGTATGGGAGCTCCCAGCCTTTGTGTGACACTCTCAACACTTTAGAAATATTTTGTCACTATCAATGGAAGGAAGCAAGGAAAAGCGCACTACCAGGGGGTACAAATTAGCTGGAAGGGGTGAAATGAACAAAGAATACAGTGTGCAAGCTCTTTAAAAAACAGGGAGGGACCCTGTGGTAGCAAAAAAGAGACAATGTATGTATTGAGAGCGCTACTACTGTTTGTACGCAATTGTAAAAAACTCACTTTTAAGATGCCCTTGAAAACACTGGAGGTAGTCAGGTGGAGCCCCTGGGAAGATGCAGCCAGGTAGAGCACAGTGGTGTGGACGGCTGAAATCATATATAAACAATCGCTATGGTGGGAGAACAGGTTCATCAATGAAATTCTTATCATTTGGGAAGGGAAAGAGAAAAACACTTCCCAAGTTCATTTTCAGTAATCCTTATGGAATAGAATTTATGCATGTCATAGACCAGTGGTCTTAAAGTACCGGCCTGCGGCCCAGTTTTATGTGGCCCGCAGCCAGCTCACAAGTCTGGTACATGGCCATGGACCGCATACCAGACTTGCGGGAGCAGCTACATGTTCTGCATCTCTGTCGGATGCGGGCCGCATAGCTGCTTCTGTGGCGGCACTCGGATCCTTTTGGCCGGCGTCTTTGCTAAACGCTGACCAAAAGGATTGATTAGTGAGGTCTGCAGCAGACCTAATTGCCACTAGATCACCAGGGATCAATGATCGTGGCTCACAGCCTCCTCCCTCCAACAAGGTAAGCAGGAGAGGGGGCTGTGTATTTTACATGTGGGTATGCGGGGGTAAGTGGGACTAGGAATTATATTATTTTATATGTGGGGGGACTGGGAATGACACAATTTTATATGTGGGGGGAACTGGGAATTATATTATTTTATGGGGGTGGAGGGAGGGGGGTGAATTATATTATGTTATATGTTGTGTGTGTGTGGAGGGGGGGCTGGGAATTATATTATTTTATATGTGATTGGGTAGCAAGGGTCGCAATTGCAACTGGGCCCTGGCGTTCCGCCTGTTGGCGGAGCACAGAGAGGAAGAAGAGGGCCCGGCCAAATAGTGCTGCTCCTTCCTCGCCGCTCTGTGGGATGGAGAGGCTGTCACTGGTCCAGTAGAATGTGCTGCAGGTACCACCAGGCAGCACATTCTTCTGTGTGAGGACCCTCTCCTTTTAGTCCTGCCCCCTGGCCACAGAGACGTGGAAGAAGGTCCTGCATGAGAGTCAGGTAAGTCTGGACCGGGAAGGGGGGATGCAGGGAAGGTGGGGAGAAGCTGGCAGTATTCTGCATTGCTGTTTTTTATTATTATGTATTGCTGGGACTTGTAGTCCTGCATAGCTGGTGGTATTCTGCTTTATAATGATTATACAGCAATTTTTAAGTAGGGATGCACCAGTCAGTGCCAATACTGGGCATTTTCATGAGTACTCGTGAAAATGCCTCGATACTAAACACAGATACAGGTGTTCTGTTGAGAACGCTGACATAGTTGAATTTGCTGATCTCAAATTCAACTACGTCAGCTTTCTCGACAGAACACCTGTATCTGTGCTTGTTGCGCACAGACCAGTATTATCGAGGAAACAGGCATTTATTGACAAATTATTTAGTTTAAATTGTTAATTGTGACCGTTAATAATATGCCACCCATCATTTACTGCCATGGATGGCATATTATTAATGTATTTATTAACGTTTAATACTTTGTAAATAATTGCCCTTTTCCTCGTTAATCCCGTATGTGCGCAAGCGCAGATACTGGGTCGTTGTTCCCGACAGAACACCGGCACTATATTTTTAAACTGAAGCGGCTGCCTGAGGTCCCGTGCTTTCTGGGAACCTCGGCAGCCTTCCTGTTAACCACACGGTACCATGGCGGTGAGGGGTTGGGGGAGCCCTTCATGTTTTCTTGCACCAGGGCCCTGAAGGTTCTAGTTACGCCTGCGTGTGTGTGTATATATATATATTGCCTCATCTTTATTTGTAAAACAGTGGTTCATTTATAAACCATTTTCAACGATGAACATTAGGGATTTCCCGATACCATTTTTTTTAGGACCAAGTACAAGTACTTTCCCTCAGGTACTTGCTGATACCAATTACCGATACTTATTTTTAAAGGGACATGTGACATTTTTTCTAAATCAATACAGACTAATGATTTTAGGACAGTGTCTCAACAGGGCAGTGTACAGATGCCACCAAGTTGCATTTGTGTCTCACCATGGCAGTGTACAGATGTCACCAGGCTGCGTTTACATTCCACCAGGGCAGTGTACAGATGTCACCAGCAGGGCCGTCGTCAGAGGGGTACGGTCGATACCATTGTCAGGGGCCCCGGCCGCTGGGGGAGGCCCGGAGCTCCAAGCCATAATTTTTTCTTATTGAATTATATTAACAGTTACATTTGCCTGGTCCCGGCCCCCCCGCGCTATTGGTATCTTCCTCTAAACTTAGTGCCTACAGGGGGCGGAGCTTAGTTTACCCGGGCAGAAGCGCGGAGGAAGAAGACGAGCATGTCTGCTGCCGCCTGCCGAGTCCGACTGCCTGGATGGGAAAGGTAAGTGTTTCCCTGGTGGTGCTACACTCCACTCCAGATATACTAGATATACTGCGATTCCTAAAACCTGGAGCACTCTCTATTATGTATTTTTCAACTGCAGAGTCAGACAGAGAGAGGCCCCAGGAATGGTGGGGGATGTAACAGAAAGAGACTGAGGGGAGAGAGAGACAGATCGAAGCTGAGAGCTTCTTAGCGTTGGGTGGTCTCTCTCATGCTTCCCTCCCTCCTCGCATGGTCGGTCTGTGTCTCACTCTTTCACCCCCCTGCATCAGGAACATGTGTTTCCTGCATCAGGAATCCCTAATCTGGCATTTAAAAGCGGCAGCTGTCACCTTTTCAAGTTAATGATCAGGTGAAGGAAGTTGCATGTAAACGCCTGCACACTGCATGTAATAATACATAATATGATTACATTTGGTTAGGAATCAATCACTCTCCCTGCAGGCAATGATTGTGCATTCAGGGAGAGTGTTTTCTAATCGCATGTAATAATATCACATATCATTACATGTGGTGTGGTGTGCAGGAGTTTACATGCAACTGCAGTCACCTGATCATTAACTTCAATGGGTGACAGCGGCCACTTGTAAAGACCAGATTAGGGATTCCTGCTGCAGGAAAATGGAAGGAATCCCTAATTGCACCTAAACCTACAGATATGAATGGGGCTTTTTGTTTGTGTGTGTGTGTATATTAGGGTCCATAGTACCAAACCGGATATAGTTACATTTTATTTTAAAGTATGAAATTTGCCGAGCAGCCCCCATGGGAGAAAACAATTTGTTGAGTGGCCCCCAAGGGAATTGAGTTTGAGACCCCTGTCATAGACGAACAAAATCTCTTCTTTCTAGATCTTAACTTGCGTTATGATGATGATGGTTCTATCATTTCAAAAATGCATTTCATGCCTACTGCTTACATGCTAAAAGTAATCACCATCCTAGATGGATTCATAATATTTCTGATGGTCAATTTTGTAGATTAAGATGGACATGTACAAGAGATGAAGATTATTTTGTACAAGGGCAACATTAGCTAAAAAATTCTTGGAAAAAGGGTACAGCGAGACAAACATACAGAATGCGTTTGACAAACACAAGACGTCTGTACCAATCACAGGGAGGTCCAAGGATAAGTCAGTTCATCAGGCCTATTTTTTTACCCAATATAACAGTAGTTCTCCTCGGAGTACTTCAGGAAGACCCTGTACTTAAGGTCACTCTTCCGGACCATCCCAAAATAGTATTTCGCAACCTTGCAACTTGAAATGTATATTAAGGACTACAAATCAGAAAGATCACTCCATAGGATTGTTTCGACAAGTAGGTACTGTAGGTAAAAATGCTGGATCCCCAGTTGTGGCTCTTGCAGCTTCATGATACAGGGAAAGAAAGGAGGTGCTTGGTCCTGGCGGTAACAGTTTCCCAATACAACAGTTTAACAATTGTGGCTCACAGTTTTGGGTTTATGGATTAATTTGCCTGTTTGTCAAATTATATGTGGGTAGAACTATTAGGACACTAAGAACCAGATTTGGTGAGCACAAAAGAAATATACTCAATTTGTTGGACCATCATTACGTCACCAGACATTTCCTTGAGCACCATGATGCCAAACCCCATGATCTGAAAGTATTTGGGATTGAAATGATCCTGTTGGATCAGGAGGAAGGGGTGAGGTTCAAGAAATTGTGTCTTAGAGAAAGCTACTGGATCTAAACTTTAAGTAGCTTACTCCCTAATGGGCTTAATGAGAGCCTGGAATTGGCTTTTTCTCTTTCTTGATCAATCAAAAATCGAGTTGATGCCAAGTTATTTCTTGCTGCTGCACCCTTTTAGTTTAGACACCCATTTAAGATGGTTGTTGTTCCACACCACTCATCATGTATTTTTCCTTCCTCTCCAGTGTGAGATCTTAGACAAGTGCTTAAACCTTTGTGGCCATAATTATTTCCTACCATTTATTTTCCCTGCGGGGCACTTACCTACAGTATGTGGAACCTTTGGTATTTGCCAGAGCCTTCTGGGGCTATAACTTACAACTTATTCCTTATCCTATTTCCACTGAGGTGCACTTATCTTCAGTTATCATTAGGCCATGAGTAGAGCAAAATATATATATTTATTACATTTCTTATTGTTGATTATTTTATCATGTATTTATTTTTTCTCATCATGTAAATTCGTAGTGATTTTATGGAATGTTAATATTGTGTCATATAAATAATAATTTTAATTTGTTTTATCGTATTGCTCATCTATTTTCTTTATGTACAACATAGCATATAGACATTATCAGTGTCATTAAAATGTACAGGTTTAACATATGAGGTCTCAATCAGTTTACACTTGTGTGTTAATAATGTATTCATTCACACCTGTATTTACTTAAGCATGTGTTTATATGTTGCCACAGTTTATCTTTGTGTAGTGGGGATACACTCACATCTATACATGCTGTTTTATGCATTTACATATACAGGTGAAACTCGAATAATTAGAATATCGTGCAAAGTTCATTTATTTCACTAATGCAACTTAAAAGGTGAAACTAATATACGAGATAGACTCATTACATGCAAAGCAAGATAATTCAAGCCGTGATTTGTCATAATTGTGATGATTATGGCTTACAGCTCATGAAAACCCCAAGAACCCCAAATCCACAACCTCAAAAAAGTAGATTATTACATGCAATCAATAAAACAAGGATTGTACATAGAACAATATCGGACCTCTGAAAAGTACAAGCATGCATATGTACTCAGTACTTGGTTTGGGCCCCTTTTGCAGCACTTACTGCAATTACTTTTGCATGATATTCTAATTATTCGAGTTTTACCTGTAGATTATATATACATATATTGGATATATGATTTTAAGGTTTATAGATATTTCTTAACAATCTTTTTTATATTTAGTTCAAAGCAGTGCTAAATCATAAGTGGTGAACAGCGGGTTCCCCGTTTGCCAGATTTACTGTTATGTGGCTCTATGGTGGCTCCATTACCATGGGGACCAGATGCTCTTTACACACAATACAACTATCTGCCCACTTCCGTGCTTTCACAGTCAGAAGGTGGGGGCGTCACTTCCCCTTTGTGGCTCTGGACAGGAGAGGTGTCCCTAAACAGAGTTTGCGCAGTGCTTCCTGGCAGCATAGATGGCTAGTTCCCTAAAAGGTAATGAATTAGCGTTTACAGATTTGTCCGCTTTGTTTTTATTGGCCAATCAATTAACAGTCAATTAGACACTCCCACATGGTTTTAGATGAATTCATTTATAGTGGTTTAGCACTAATCTATCAGTTACACATTATGCTTTGAAGAAGAGGGTTTAACACTTGAAACGCGTTAGCATAGCGAGACAACTGCTTCCAATATATGCTCCTTAGTCCGAGAATGTACCATGGTGCCAAACTGGCATTTCCCTCCCTTGTAAGATGCAAGATGCTGAAGTTTAATATGGCTTTTGTGAGTGTCATTTTATTATGTTACATTTTGGACAAATAAAAATAGTATTACATGAAGAGAAAGCACTGTTCTTTGTTTTCTCTTACATGTCCTCTGAGGCTTCCCATCCTGCGATTGAACAGCAGCCCCTTCTGTGCGACGGTATTGAAGTTCACCTCGATTGTTCCTTCTGTGTGATGTTGTGATACTTTAGCAAAGCGCTGACTATATAAGAAAATGTTTACCTCAACTCCTTTAGTAAATCAGTTATGTCTTTTCTGCAAAAGCTTTTAATCTTTCGGCTTGTAATTTTCTATAGAATATACATTGAGCTATACAGTATTTGCATTATTATACAGTCTTGGCATTTCATTGTGCTAGGATGAATTAACTTATGTGCCCCTGTGCGCCAGTCAAGATGGCTGACGAACCTGAACCTGGAAGAAATCCAAGGATGGAGGACAACGGTTAGAGAGCACACAGATGCCACATTACTGGAGGGCAGGAGGGCAGGTGATTTTTAGAAGATTTTAGTTATTCTTTAGAGCAAAACTAAAGATAAAAATATAATCTCAGGATCTCCGTTTTTATTTTCCATGTATGTCATATTACTTTTTTTTTACAGCAGTTGTGTTATCCATGGGCAAAGTTTAACAATCTCATGAAATTGCAGTATTCATCAGTATGAAAGGTGACTGTAGGAAAAAAAAGCTACTGAAGGTCTTACTGAACTTGATAAACACCCCATGATCTTCTTCATACATTTAGCTAATACTCACACTTTATTTGATTCAAAGAAGTTTAATCACATCTGTAGGAATCCATAATGCTTTATTTTCTCTCATACCTGGTCTAAAGACACGTATTCTCTACACAGTAGCATCACTGTGTATAGCAAGAGATATAGTTTGTTATCTCCTGTGCAGCAAAGAAATCGTATTTTTGGTTACTGGTATTTGATTTCATATTACACGTAAATGACTAGGGTGGGGGGGGGGGGGGGGCAATCTTAAAAATAAATTCTGCCCATTTTCAAGGCTAATAGTCAAACAAAAAGCATGGGCAGGTGGGCACTACTCTGGGGGACATGTACCAAACAAAAAACTTTTAGCATGGAGAGGGTCCCTTTTTGCCACTTTGAGGTAAAAAAAAACACCAATCCTTTCAAATATATGTATTAAGAGA
The DNA here is from genome assembly GCF_000935625.1 of Nanorana parkeri. Taxonomy (NCBI): domain Eukaryota; kingdom Metazoa; phylum Chordata; class Amphibia; order Anura; family Dicroglossidae; genus Nanorana; species Nanorana parkeri. Next base: position 823,132 of record NW_017306517.1, on the reverse strand, counting down.
TGCATTTAGGCTATATGTAATTTTATGGAACAGCATGATTTTCGCAGACAGCAACACTATATTCTGGCATCATATATATTGTGGTTTTTTTTTTTGTTTTTTTTTGCTTGGCCTAAATACAGAAACAACAGCACCCAAATCTGATTTGGGAACTAGAAAAAAAATAGCTTTTTTAGGTAGTTTATGATCCAGTGGTAACGGGCATAAATTTCACTAGTGGGAGTGGGAGCAGCCACAACACGATCTAAAAGCTATAGGGAATTGTAAAAAAAATAAAGCTTAAGCCCTCAACTTCGTACAAATTGATTAATGGCACAACAGCTTGATAGTGTAGTTTGTGAGGTTCTTTTTTTCACATTACCACCCTGCACTAATGTCTAAAAAGTTTAATAAAACTTCAAAACAGAATAGACAGAAACCTTTAAAACCACAACCCCACACTCATCAAACCCTCTCCTATGCCCTTATCTTTAACTTTTCCCAAACTTTTTAAAATATAGACTTCAGGTATGGATTTGCTAGCAGTACATGAGCACTTGAATATGCAGCTCTGCAGTGGTGGCCTTTTTCTACCACATCTGCTGTCATCAGCAGTGTTATGAGCTGCAGCCTCTGCCTGGAGTGTATCGGCCATTATTAAAATAACAGCCATTTGGGTACCCCTTGCATGAGGAAACACATGGCTATACACCAAGGAGCTTGGTTGGAGTAGGATCTCAATGATATTCTGCAGCGCTGTATAATCATTTAGACAAGTAAGAAACACAGACAAGCATCATTGACATACAGAAACAGTAGGTGAGGAGTAGGGATGGGCTGCCCTTCGAGTCGAATGTACGTTCGACTCGAACACTGGCTGTTTGAGCGTTCGCCGAACGCAGAACTTTGTGGGATGTTTGCGTTCTGTTCGACCACGCAACGTCCCACAAGGCAATGCGCCCTCTTAAGCTCCAATTGGTTAAAGGCTTGCACCTGACCACTGGTCAGGTGCAAGTGTTCCACAGCGTTCTATATCAGCATTGTGTACTATAGCAGTCAGTCATACCAGTCTATTATAGCAGTCGCTCAGAACAGTTGATTCTGTCAATTATTGCCGTCTATTGCAGTAAACATCATGTCAGAAAGGCCAAAAAGGACAGGCAGATGCTGCCATGCAGTAATAAGAGGGAAAGCAGCCTCTGTGTCTGCAGGCCAAAGTCGCAGTCGTCATCGTGGACAACGCTGGATGATTGACCATGGATTACGTCGGTGGGTCAATTTTTTGTTTTAAAAAAAATAAAAGACTTGTCAAAATTTTTTTTTTTTTTTTCCCAAATAAAGGATTTTATGAAAAGTCTGGACTTTTTAATAAGTACCCCTTACTCATTCACAAGGGGGGGCAGCATCTGGTTGACCCCTTAATTAAAGGGGTACCCATATGCAAATAAGCCCCCTTTCCCGAAGACCCCCACAACCACTGGGTCAAGGTTGTGGGGAAGAGGCCCTTGTCCCCATGGGGACAAGGTGCTTTTCCATGGGCGACCCTGGAAAAGCACCCTCCCAGTGCCGAGGGCATGTGGCCTGGTGTTGGAGGGAGGGGGGGCGCTTGCTCACCCCCCCTTCTAGCCCTGCCAGGCCTGTGCTCGGATCAAGGGTCTGCTATGGAATTTTAGAAGGGGACCACGTGTTTTTTCCCCCTTTTTTTTGGGTGTGGGGTTCCTCCTTAAAATTCTTACCAGACCTTCAGGGCCTTGTATGAATTTAAGGGGGAGCCCCCACACACTTTTTTTCACATGGGGTCCCTCCTCAATATTCCTACCAGACCTTAAAGGTCTGGTATGACTTTTGGGGGGAACACCATGCTTTTAAGAAAAAATTGAATTGATTTTTTTTTTATTTAATTTCATTGATTCCTGTTCCCCAGGGCAGTACCTGGATCCCCATACACTTTTTATAAGCACTCCTAAGGGGACATTTGCTTTTGAAAGTTCTACCCCTATAGACTTGCATTGAGTTCGAGTTCAAACTTTTTTGATGTTCTAAAGTTTGAAGTCGAACCGAACTCGGACCTGTTCAGCTCATCACTACCTATAAGTTACTTTCAAAGTGGTATAGAACTCATAGAACCCCCCACAAATGTAAACATTTCCTGACACATATGATTGACGTTGGTGAGTTTGTGGGGCTATTGGCACAGTTATCCACGTTTGGTGGGAGTGCCCCTTTATCCACCCTTATTGGGCAATCATCCATGAAACCATTTAAACAATACATGGCCATGCCACACCCTTTACTGCTCAATCCTATCTTTTACATGATACAGACGCCTCATTATTTTTAACAGTTTGTGCTACCAAAACCTTGATCCTGAGACACTAGAAGAGCACTGCACTCCAAATGCTTGTGGAATGGAGAGGTAGAATGCATGAAATAGCTCAGATGGAGGATGTTTGAGTCATTGCACATGATACCCTAGACAAATATAGAAACACATGTATAATCTGGTTACTATATTATTTTCCTTCTTCTGGAGAGACAACTAGCAGACAATCTCTTGCATGGCAAATTTTTCACTGTTGTGAGAGATGGCATAGTCCAGGTAAACTATATTGCCAAAAGTATTGGGACACCCCTCCAAATCATTGGAGTCAGGTGTTCCGTGAAATTTCCTCGCTACTAAAAATTCCACAGTCAAATCTTAGTGGTATTATAACAAAGTGGAAGCAACTGGGAACAACAACAACTCAGCCATGAAGTGGTAGGCCACGTAAAATTACAGAGCAGGGTCAGTGAATGCTGAAGAGCACAGTGCGCAGAAGTCACCAACTGTCGGCAGAGTCAATAGCTACAGACCACCAAACTTCGTGTGGCCTTCAGATTGGCACAACAACAGTGCATAGAGAGCTTCATGGAATAGGTTTCCATAGTCGAGCAGCTGCATCCAAGCCTTACATCACCGAGTGCAATGTAAAGCATCGGATGCAGTGGTGTAAGGCATGCCACCACTGGACTCTAGAGAAGTGGAGATGTGTTCTCTGGAGTGAAGAATCACGCTTCTCTGTCTGGCAATCTGATGGACGTGTTTGGATTTTTTGGCAGTTGCCAGGAGAACGGTACTTGCCTGGCTGCATTGTGCCAAGTGTAAAGTTTGGTGGAGGGAGGATTATGGTGTGGGGTTGTTTTTCAGGGGTTGGGCTTGGCCCCTTAGTTTCAGTTAATGCAACTCATAAGGCATCAGCATACAAAGACATTTTGGACAATTTGATGCTCCCAACTTTGTGGGAACAGTTTGGGGATGGCCTCTTCCTGTTCCAACATGAATGCGCACCAGTGCACAAAGCAAGGTCCATAAAGACATGGATGAGCGAGTTTGGGGTGGAGGAGCTTGACTGGCCTGCACAGGGTCCTGACCTCAACATAGAACACCTTTGGGATGAATTAGAGTGGAGACTGTGAGCCAGGCCTTCTCGTCCAACATCAGTACCTGACCTCACAAATGCATTTCTTTAAGAATGGTCAAACATTCCCATAAACACGCTCCTAAACCTTGTGGACAGCCTTCCCAGAAGAGTTGAAGCTGCTATAGCTGCAAAGGGTGGGACAACTCAATATTGAATCCTACGGACTAAGACTGGAATGCCAATAAAGTTCATGTGCATGTAGAGGCAGGTGTCACAATACTTTTGGCAATATAGTGTATATGGTAGTCCTAGTGACATGGAAAATACCTCCTTAGAGAACAATGGGAGAAGGTATTGACAGGTTACATGAGATGGGCTGTATAACTGGACTAACTAAGATGCCGGAATGGATGGGTCCAGATATGGAACCGTTCACATCTGCTCTGCGCTCCAAGCTGATGAAGTCTGCGCCGTTTAATCTCAGAGTTCCTTTGTTGTCTGTTCTGGGAGGCCTGGGATTAAACAGCAAGATTCATGAAGCCACTACCCCTTTTAACCAGTTGGGGGAGTTGGAGGAGACTAAAACAAAACCTGTCAGGGCAGGAGATCAGGTTAAAGCCAGACAGGGGGAAAGGAAGCAGAAAAAGACAGAGAAGACTGGAAAGTCAGGAGGGGAGACGGGAGGTACAGAGAAAACTAAAATATAGGAGTCAAATATGGGTGGACCTATTAAAAGGCAGGAGTACCCAGAGAGGAGAGATATGGGGTTTCTTTTGTAGAATTGATTAAGAGGTGGAAACAATTAGTGGGGAAATCTGTCAGGGTTAGAAACACCACCAGTGATGACATTAGCCTAGGTTTAGATATGATAGAACAGACCCCCTCCAGAACCCAAGCCGAAATCCGAAATTTACACTGGGGAGGAGTTAAAGAATCTCAGGAAGGGGAACTGGGGGGTTCCTTATCCTTTGTGAAAGGGAAGATGGGTCTTCAGTGATAGCAGTGATAGCAGTGAGAACAGTGACAGCTGGAGACCGAAGACCATTTGTACCTGTCACTGTATGTTGGGAAAGTCCTCTTCTCCCACAAATGTAATGGCTTTAGTAGATACTGGAGCTGAAGTTACACTTTTACATGGAAATCCCTCCCATCACAAAGGAGAAGTGATCTATGTAGAAGGTTTGGAAGGGCAGACCACACCAGCAATTAGGTGAAACAGGCTATTGGAAAGGGAACGGGATTTTGGACAATTGTTTTAGTTTCAGAATTGCCTGAAAATATTCTTGGTATGGATGTACTAAAAGGTCAGTCAATCCAGACTGAACAGGTGTCACGAACCGCGGCGCCGTCTCGTAGCTAGGAGACGGGCCGGCAGGCTTGCGTACTCGGCTCCTCCATCCAGACGTCTCCCCCGGACTCGTCACACATAGGAGTGAGGGCGTAGCAGCCTGGCCCTTCGGAAGCATCCCGTTGCTAGGAGACGTTCGGGAGGGCCTCTGCTGACTGCTCTGCCCCAACACACCTGCCTACTCATAAAAGCCTGGAAGGCACACTTGCTCAATGTTCTAGCGAGGTAGAACGTTGAGCAATTTCTTAGGGCTCATACCTCTGCTCCAGCACATGAACCTTTCACTCCAGCAGCATTGTAATCCGGACTTCTTCCAGCACAGCAGTGATCCTTCGCCCTGTACTCCTGGAGGGCTCTGAATACCCCAACAAACCGCAAGTACCATCCTGGACTCTGTAATTGTTTACATTGCCTGCAACTCAGTGGGGTTTAAAGAGACACTGCTCTACAAAGGGGGGTTGCTCAGGAGTACTCCTAATTACTGTTTGATAAGCCTGCAATAGTGTTATGCATTCGTGGAGTGAACTACTTTATTTTGAACTACAAATCCCCACAGGCCCCAACTAACCACAATATTGCAAAGAGGGAAGGTTCACTTGTTGTTATCTCTGCAATTACAGCGTGTGGTGGCATATGATGTGTTAAGGGTTCCAACCTCACTCAGCCACACTAAAGAGTGTAAGTGTGAACCCCCCACCTGAGCCATCCACAAAGCCTCTCCGCAGCTGAGATCCTCAGCCAAACACGCTCAATCATTACAACAGGGTACATTCATATTTGGGTATCCACACAAAGCGCATCTGGTAAGGTCGGTGAAGGCTGTGGTCAGAGGTGATGCAAAACGGACCCCTGTCTACTAGACATGTGCACTGCCAAAAAATTTGTTTAGTTTCGTTTTAAATTCGGATTTGTGTTATTTCGTTTTTCGGGATTCGGGTGTGAAAGTCAATTTGGATTCGGAATTCGGATTCGGATGAAATTCGGTAGCGTTAGTTCGAACGTTCGTTTCGTTTTCTGTTCTTATTCGTTTCGTATTCGTTTCGTTCGTTCGTTTGCAGCAAAGTGACATTTGAAGGGGGAAAAATATTTTTCTCCTTCTCTAATGTCACTTTGCTCCAACGAACGAAACGAATAAGAAACGAATAAGAAACGAATAAGAACAGAAAACGAAACGAACGTTCGAACTAACGCTACCGAATTTCGGAAATGGAAATTCGGATTCGTTTGCATTCGTTATGTCTGTAATTCGGAATTCGGATACATCCGAATGTCCGAATTTCCGAAAATTCGTCCGAATTTCGATTCGGAACGAAACGAATCGCACAAGTCTACTGTCTACATTCCTCCACCAAAGGAGCCAATCTGTCTTAAGCAGTATAGGCTGCTAGGAGGCCACAAAAAAATTGGGGAGACTATTCAAGAATTGTTGAGAGTTGGGATCCTTAGATCTGCTGTAAGTCCATTCTCAGCGCCAGTATTTCCAGTAAAGAAACCGGTAGGACATCGAATGACTGTGGATTACAGAGGTCTAAACAGAGTGGCCCCTCCATTGAAATCAGCTGTTCCTGATATGATCTCCATAACGGAGAAAATAGCAAAAGAGATAGGAGAATATGATGCTGTGATAGACTTGGCTAATGCTTTCTTTTCAATCCCAATAGACCCAGAGTGTCAAGACCAGTTTGACATTGTGTGGGATGGCCGCCAGTACACTTTCACCATGCTTCCTCAAGGATACCTTCCTTCATCAATTTGTCATGGACTGATTGCCCAAGATTTGAGCACCCCAAATTTAAAAGTCGCTATGCTTCACTACATTGATGACATTATGATCTCTTGAACCAAAGAGGATGTAACTGAAGCAGTGGACCTTTTGATACAGCACCTGGAGAACAGAGGATGGGCTTTAAACAGAGAAAAAGTTCAGGGACCTGCTACAGAGGTGAAATTCTTGGGAATGATGTGGACTGGGCCACAGAGGAAAATGCCAGAAATGGTTGTGCAAACTATTTAGGGATTGTTACCTCCTACTACCAAAAAGGAAGTCCAGAAATTCATTGGAGTTGTGAGATTTTGGAGATTAATATCAGTCCAAGATGTGGGATGAACAAAGTCCATATACATGACAAGGAAAAAGTCTGGGTTTTCATGGGGATCTAAGCAACAGACCACATTCTTTTGGAGTGAACTACTTTATTTTGAACTACAAATCCCCACAGGCCCCAACTAACCACAATATTGCAAAGAGGGAAGGTTCACTTGTTGTTATCTCTGCAATTACAGCGTGTGGTGGCATATGATGTGTTAAGGGTTCCAACCTCACTCAGCCACACTAAAGAGTGTAAGTGTGAACCCCCCACCTGAGCCATCCACAAAGCCTCTCCGCAGCTGAGATCCTCAGCCAAACACGCTCAATCATTACAACAGGGTACATTCATATTTGGGTATCCACACAAAGCGCATCTGGTAAGGTCGGTGAAGGCTGTGGTCAGAGGTGATGCAAAACGGACCCCTGTCTACTAGACATGTGCACTGCCAAAAAATTTGTTTAGTTTCGTTTTAAATTCGGATTTGTGTTATTTCGTTTTTCGGGATTCGGGTGTGAAAGTCAATTTGGATTCGGAATTCGGATTCGGATGAAATTCGGTAGCGTTAGTTCGAACGTTCGTTTCGTTTTCTGTTCTTATTCGTTTCGTATTCGTTTCGTTCGTTCGTTTGCAGCAAAGTGACATTTGAAGGGGGAAAAATATTTTTCTCCTTCTCTAATGTCACTTTGCTCCAACGAACGAAACGAATAAGAAACGAATAAGAAACGAATAAGAACAGAAAACGAAACGAACGTTCGAACTAACGCTACCGAATTTCGGAAATGGAAATTCGGATTCGTTTGCATTCGTTATGTCTGTAATTCGGAATTCGGATACATCCGAATGTCCGAATTTCCGAAAATTCGTCCGAATTTCGATTCGGAACGAAACGAATCGCACAAGTCTACTGTCTACATTCCTCCACCAAAGGAGCCAATCTGTCTTAAGCAGTATAGGCTGCTAGGAGGCCACAAAAAAATTGGGGAGACTATTCAAGAATTGTTGAGAGTTGGGATCCTTAGATCTGCTGTAAGTCCATTCTCAGCTCCAGTATTTCCAGTAAAGAAACCGGTAGGACATCGAATGACTGTGGATTACAGAGGTCTAAACAGAGTGGCACCTCCATTGAAATCAGCTGTACCTGATATGATCTCCATAACGGAGAAAATAGCAAAAGAGATAGGAGAATATGATGCTGTGATAGACTTGGCTAATGCTTTCTTTTCAATCCCAATAGACCCAGAGTGTCAAGACCAGTTTGACATTGTGTGGGATGGCCGCCAGTACACTTTCACCATGCTTCCTCAAGGATACCTTCCTTCATCAATTTGTCATGGACTGATTGCCCAAGATTTGAGCACCCCAAATTTAAAAGTCGCTATGCTTCACTACATTGATGACATTATGATCTCTTGAACCAAAGAGGATGTAACTGAAGCAGTGGACCTTTTGATACAGCACCTGGAGAACAGAGGATGGGCTTTAAACAGAGAAAAAGTTCAGGGACCTGCTACAGAGGTGAAATTCTTGGGAATGATGTGGACTGGGCCACAGAGGAAAATGCCAGAAATGGTTGTGCAAACTATTTAGGGATTGTTACCTCCTACTACCAAAAAGGAAGTCCAGAAATTCATTGGAGTTGTGAGATTTTGGAGATTAATATCAGTCCAAGATGTGGGATGAACAAAGTCCATATACATGACAAGGAAAAAGTCTGGGTTTTCATGGGGATCTAAGCAACAGACCACATTCTTTGCTGCTAAAGTAGCCATCTTACAGCACCAGGGACTGGGACCCATGAGACCAGGCGTACCATCCATTTCAGCTGGATGTAGTGGAGCAGCATGGTACCATGTCTTGGAGTCTGTGGCAGCCAAATGAGAAGAAACGACAGCGGGCTGTACCCATTGGATTTTGGTCCAAACAGCTGACGGGGCACAGAGGAAATATAGTCCCTTGGAGAAGTACCTGTTTGGGACCTGCACAGCACTCCAACATGTAGAAACCATTACAGAAAAGGACCCAGTCACCATCCATACTGCGTTGCCAATAGCAGGGTGTGTTAGAGATAATGGACTGACCACTAGGTTAACTGTAGCCCGGAACCAGACTTTGATGAAATGGAAGTGATACCTTTAGGAGAGGGGGGTATTGCAGCAGGAGACATCAGAGTCATATCAATGCAACTGGCAGGGCTTGTCACATTCACTAGCACAAAGCCAGAAAAAGAAATTCCTGTGCTGCAGTAATCCTCCATTCAAGAGGCTCCACCTTTTGAGTCTCTGTCAGAAGAAGAGAGAGTCAGCATGGTTTACTAATGGTTCTGCCATAGTCACTTTGTCTGGACTACAATGGACAGCAGCATCGTATAATCCAAGTACTGACAGTCCTACAGTAGATCCAGCCAGTATTCAGAATTGAAAGCTATAGTAATGATGCTACAGGAGGATTCCTCTTCCAATGTCACAATCTACACTGACAGCTGAGCGGTCTTTAAAGGAATGACAATTTGAATGCCCACATGGAAGTCCAATGAATGGTTAATTCATGGAAAGGCAGTGTGGGGAGGCAAGGAAGTCTGAGACTATATCTGGAAAGAAGCACACTCATCAATTGATCCAGTGTTGATGAACTTGACCAACTGGGTGCACAAGCAATCAGGAAATTTGGGGCAGAAAGCTACATATGATAGGCGCAGCAGGGAGGATTGCCCATAACCATGGATATGATAAAGACTGTTATAGGAAACTGTACAGTGTGTGGAGAAGTGTGACAATGGCCACTACAGAAGTATTCTATCGGGACCATCAAGAGGGGTGAGAGGCCTGCAGAGATTTGGCAGATTGACTTAATCGGTCCCCTGCCCTGGGGAAATAATGGACTGAGATATTGTTGCACTACAGTAGACACCTATTCAGGACGTTTGATTGTCCATCCTTGCAAATGTGCAGATCAAGCTGCAATGCTCCAATTGCTCCAGAAGATTATTGTTTCTTGTAGCCGCCCAAGCAAAGTTCATAACGATAATGGATCACACTTTACCGGATCTATAGTATAGCAGTGGACCAAAGATTCTAGAGTGGTGCACTGGCCGTGCCAAGTCCCATACCATCCACAGATGGCTGATTTAATTGAACGATACAACGGGCTATTGAAGGACCAGATACGCAATCTTACACCCACACATACACTGATGGGGTGGGACCACACATATATTTAATTGAACGATACAACGGGCTATTGAAGGACCAGATACGCAATCTTACACCCACACATACACTGATGGGGTGGGACCACACATACACTGATGGGGTGGGACCACACATACACTGATGGGGTGGGATCGGGTCCTTACACAGGCAGTTCTGTTGAATTCTAGACCTATAGCCAAATGCACACCATATGAGAGGATAGTGGGGGCTGGAGCACATATTCCACAGCTGGAGTGCAGAATACAGTATTTACATGAGGTTCCCAAAAGAATGGGTCCTAATACTTACCAGATCACTGCTTCCAATGAAATCAAAACAATGTCTGATACATCTGAAGCTGAGGCCTATTTAGGAATAAGAGGAGATCTGGCAGGAAGGTGTGAAGTTATATTTGCATTGGCAGATGAGCTTCAGGATTGCGATTCGGACTCAGACTGGTTAGTTGACTATTTTCAGTCAGAGTGGAAAGTGAGGCTCTATCACCTCAAACCTTCCAACATAAATTGAAATGTGACAGTGGGAAATATCAGTATAGTTCCTCTCCTCCCTGTCGATGTTCTCTGGGAGGATCACAAATGGGTACAAACAGGTGGCAAAGTATTACTCAGAGAGAGAGAGGCAAGAAGCTGGTTAAAGGAAAGATTGTAGTGGAAGGGCCAGGGACTACTGTTTTTGTGTTCTTGGAAGGAATGGTTAACCCACTTTGTTTCCCACTCCATAGGCTGTCTCCAATTTGATCCATGGAAAAAGTGTCTTCAGGATGAAGAGAAGAGGAAGTCCACAAGAGCTGAGGAGAATATTTTTGAATTTAGAAGACTGGACTTTCTCTCATGACCTTTGCCAAAAGACTAAAAAACCTCTTTAGTAGTGGAACTTGTCAGGGGGGGGTTGTATCTATTGCAAATTAATGTTTGGTATGAGTGTTATTAGTAGTTATGGTACACTCAGTTTTCTGTGTGGTGTCTGAAATAATCCAGGGCGGACTGTGTTGCGCTTGTGCATATATATCTATGTATGCATATATGTGTCACACGATATGTATATATACTGTATATTGTGGCATTGTGTGACAATACCACGGTATAATGTGGCATCAAAGTCACCCAGGACTCCCAGCAAGAGGGACTGAACGGCTCCAGGAAAGTACTTTACCAGGAACGAGCTGGCTTTACAACTCTTTCCGGGTTTTATGGATTATAGTTTAGATCCTGGAGCCGGGAAATTTCTAAGAGAACTGGGAGGGAAGAAATCTCAATTCCTGGGTCCGGGCTTTAGTGGTGACCAGTAGGGATGAGCCAAACACCCCCGTGTTTGGTTCGTATTCGAACATTCGAACCGCCGAAATGTTCGAGTGGGAACTCAAACTCAATGCAAGTGTATAGGGGTTGAATGTTCGACCCCCATACAGCTGCCGGCACATGTGGCTGCAGCGGCCTGTGTCCCTCCAAATCAGCGCTGTTCTCCCCGCCTGTGTTGGCGGAGGCAGGGGGGACACAGACCGCTGCATTGCTCCGCTGCCCCCGTACCTCTGCTGCTGTCTTCCCCTGGTCCGTCGGCTTCTCCGTTCCCCTGTCCGGCCGCAGCACCTCTGCCCCGCCCCCTGCCTCGTTTTCATTGTAGGCTGGGAGCCATACCCAGCCTGCTATTGGATATTGTAAAATGCAATAGCCAATAGCAATGAGGAAAATGAGAGCGCAAATCCTGGGAGTGTAAAGGGTGTAGGGACAACCAATGTCTATGTGTTACAGGTAGAAAGAACAAAAAAATCATCAAAAAAACAAAACATTCGGGACTTACTTGAGGAGCTGTGGGTCCTGACAGGGGGGGCCCCGATGGGGTTATGGCGATCCGAGACGTATTCAGAGTATCCCGGGGGTGAAAGGATAAATGATAAGCCAATTTGTACTAAGTGCTGTGTGTGCCGAGGGGCTGGTGGAGAGGCTGCCTCTAGTCTTGATCGCAGTGTTTTTAGAATGTAATGGAGTGGAAGTGGCAAAAAGCTGGGGAAGAAAGTGCATGGGGCAGTGGGGAAGGAGCAACGCGTTTCGAGGTGATCCTCTTTTTCAAGCTCAAAGGGTAAAAGAGGATCACCTCGAAACACGTTGCTCCTTCCCCACCGCATGCTTTTTCTCACTTCCACTCCATCACGTCCTAAAAACACTGCGATCAAGACTAGAGGCAGCCTCTCCACCAGCCCCTCGGCACACACAGCACTCAGTACAAATTGGCTTATCATTTATCCTTTCACCCCCGGGATACTCTGAATACGTCTCGGATCGCCATAACCCCATCGGGGCCCCCCCTGTCAGGACCCACAGCTCCTCAAGTAAGTCCCGAATGTTTTGTTTTTTGATGCTTTTTTGTTCTTTCTACCTGTAACACATAGACATTGGTTGTCCCTACACCCTTTACACTCCCAGGATTTGCGCTCTCATTTGCCTCATTTCTATGTCCATAGGTTTCTCCCCCTGTTTGTAGAGCAGCAATCCTCATCGACCTTTCCCACACATACCACACACTCCCAAGAGAGCGCTGTGTCTTTTTTCCGTTAATAGCCAATAGCAAGCTGGCTATTTCACCCGCCCACTGCCTGCTGTCAATCAGCATGGGTGGACCTGATAGAGAACTTTCCCCTTCAGGCCCCTCCTCCGCTGAGCCCTGATTGGGCAAAGTCTTGCACCTGCCCTGTGGTCAGGTGCAAGACTTTAACAAATCAGAGCTTCAGTGGGCATTTTGTATTATGGAATGTCCGTGTTCGAACAAACCGCAAACATTCCATAAAGTTCGGCGTTCGACGAGCGATTGAACTGCCGATGTTCGATTCAAACTCATGTTCGAATCGAACACTCGACCCATCCCTAGTGACCAGCACCAAATTATGGTGCACCTGTGCACAGCCCTTATGAGAAGGATGCTGGGTCAGGTTCAGGTCTCCACCTGGGAGACAGGAAAACTCCACCCAGGAGTCAGAGTGGAGTCCAGTGCAGCAAGGTCCAGCAGGTTGGAAAAAGCAAGTGTGCAGGTTAGCCCGAGACTGAGACTGTCTGGAGGAACAGACAGTGGCCGGAGCAGCGGTGCTGCGAATGCAAAGCCAGGAGGCAGGATGTGCATTTGTTCCTGTGCAAGAGATGCTAAAGAACCCCTGTGAGGGTAATCACATTGTTTTGTGTAACTTTCATTTAATAAAAGTGGGCAAGGAAGCCCTTAAAAGGAAGTCATAAGCGAGTGGATGCCTCCTTAATGCGCTACCATTGGAAGCTAAAGCTCACTGGCTTTTGATAACGGTATGGCTGCCCTGTATTGTTTCCCCATTATTCGCATCACAATGGGATGGTGCTATGGGGAAACCGTGTGTAAACAAGCATGCCTAGGCTGGTCAAGGCTTATACAACGCTGCCACCTAGGAAAAAAAGTGAAATACAGGTTGCATAGGGACTCATACAAGTCTTGAGGGGCACCACCCACATTTTGGATGCTAATTCACGGCACAATAGCGAGCCTTGCCTTCTCCATCCTCTGTGTACGCCACACTACATTTCTTGCGGTGACCCTGTTCTCCACACAAGGCATCCCAACCACAGCCAATAGGATAGCGCAACCGACATCACCGATCCTCCACCAGCAACATGTGAGTAGATTGATCTATTTATTTATTCAGACATCCCTTTACTAATCAGACCTCTTACACCCAGTTGTTAGGTAGGGGCGCTTTTGTTGTTTTCTCTGTCTTTTCCACATTTATGAATAGTTTGTGCTCACCTGCATTTTCTCATGGCATTGGCAGTTTTTTTTTAAACACGGCAGCTATACACCATTCCTATGATAAATCATGACCACTTATATAAAAAAAGATCACCATCTACTGTATATATTCTTTAGGTGAATTATTTTTGCTTGTATTTTTGAAACTAGCCCCTCTTCCATACATCATGTTTTCCCATAATAGATAACCTTGTATGGGCTTCTTGTTCCTTTGTCTTAATAGCCAGTACCAGTAAGGAATTGGATGTCAGTACTACATTTTGGCTTGCTAATAGTCCCAGATCCAAGTTCCCATTACTGGCTTCCATCTGAAAATGTATCTGGATGTATGAACTACCCAGAACAGGCATGCAGCAAATGAAATTCAGAGACAATTTTGAATTTCTAATCTGCATACTTGTTTAGAGTAAGTGTCTTAGAATATATTGACATTTATTATTTTTATGTTCTTTATTTCTCTATTTGTGACCACTCCCAGTCTGGCTTATAAGCATCATATCTCAATAGTGGAACTTTTGAATGTATTAATCATTTATACATTGTCAATATTGTACTTTACATTCCGAAGAAACATTGTTGCACTTTAATTATGCATTCATTGGCTTAACTTATATTTTAAAGCACTGAATGTGGCATTCACTGGTGGTAAATCGATCACTGTCATTTAAAACACATGCATCAGGAAAATTAACTTGCAGTGACTGGTGAATATCAGATTCACTGTATTATACATATACACCTTTATTTTACTTTTTTAATGTAAGTACATGCAGCATATTTTCATTTAGTAAATGGTAATAAAGAGTGCTGGTCTAGTTCACTCATTCTATACTTGTATTAGTTAATTTATAACCACAATATGGTACATGAAATTGAAATTACTGTATTAGCGAGCTATATGGTAATGATCCCATTTATTTCCAGATAAGTTAATTATCTTTGTCAGCATTACGGATTTTAAAACACATTAAAAACACAGCTTATATACTACCTTACCCACAAAAAAACTTAACCATCAAAAAAATGTTACAAGGCTAAACTATTTATTATTAACAAGAATGAAACAAAGCAAAAAAAAAACCGAAAAGTTTAAAAACCAGGAAAGTATGCTCTGCATCAATAATAATTTGCAATTATATCAGAACACATTTTTTTATTCAGATGTAATTACTGCAACTGTGCATAACTTATATGGGGGCATTGAATGGTAGCAAAGGAATTTAATCAAATTGCATAGAATTATTCAGGGTAAACTGAAGTCTTTGGAACCAAGAAGAAAGAATATTTGACATAATTCTAATTAAAAGTGAAATATTAAAACTCATATAATTCTCCTTCTCTTTTTTTTTGATTACAGATTTACATGCTAGCAACTGTTTTGTTCAGTTTCAGTAAATGAAAAATGAACCTATGTATCAGGAGAAAATTAAGTGCTTAGCAGAACTGCAGTGTTTTTAGTTACATTTTTGTAAAACAATTAGCTAAAATACATTCTACTACATGTCCATGCTCTGCTGCTTGGCAAATAATATAGACTAGTGACATCTTACTCATCCTACACCTGAATGAGTGTATAACAGTAAACATAAAAAATATAAATATAGAATGGGCAACCGTACTGTATGGTTATGAGGTGTTGAAACTCACATTTTTGTACCAGAATACAGAGGCGTAACTAGAAACCTCAGGGCCCCGGTGCAAGGAGCCATTAAAGGCCCCCCCCCCCAAAAAAAATAAC
>NW_017306517.1:779636-803075 GCF_000935625.1 Nanorana parkeri | reverse complement strand
CCCCCCCCCCCGAACTGGCGGAACACCTGGTCCCGGTCGCAAGCGCGACCGCTGCGACCCTGGTAGTTCCGCCAGTGCCAGAATATATAAGCAGAATATATGATTTTCTAATGTCCACAGTTAAAGAGTACATTTGCCTGCCACAATTTGCTGGCATTTGACAGCCTTTCAACAGGATTCATTCTGCACATTTAGGGAAGTTATAAAACTTCTCCAGTGGAGGATGTAGAGGGAGAAATACCAATGAATTCAACTCCAGATTTTAGTAAATCTTCTTTAAATGTGCAGCAGGTAATTAGTAATAATAAAATGAGAATTTATTGTAAAAGCATTAGAATGAATTAGGGAAATTATATTAAGGAAATCAATTGATTTCTGAGGAACCCCTCATGTTAATTCCACTGGTGGTAGCTGCCATTTGAAGACAGGATTAGACCAAACCCTCAGGAAAAACAAAAGGCAGAAAGAAATGGAACAGCAACGTGAGTACTATGATACAGTTAGAGGGTAGTAAGTTTTTGAATCCTTGTTTCCTAGAGCCTATTAAAGCAGAGTTTCAATTAAAAATATTATCTCAGTATCTCTTGATTACATATATGTTCTACCTTACCCTTATATATAGATTAAAAGCAACCTCTAAATTTACAGCACCCCACCCTACCTAAAGTATGGTAAAGATACTCATTAGGCATGTCCCGAAAATAGCATTGGTATGGGTACCGATAGAGGGCATCTGCACGAGTACTTGTAGTCATGAAAATGCCTCTATACCAAAGGCCAATACCAGCCCTTTAAATGTTTAAACCAGATTGGCTGCCATGCTTGTAGGGTCCTCAGACAGCTTGCAGGGGACCTGGCAGTAGCTGACTTTGACAGTGCCTGTCCAGTCCCACATCTTCTCCTCCTCCTTTCCGGCAGGCACAGCTCTGGACAGCCCCACACCACATACAGCCCCCGAGCCAGCACAATACCAGCACCCACCCTGTTCATCTCACCACCCACCCTTCCAGGCCAGCACACACCCTTTCAGGCCAGCACATGCCCAAAGAGCCCTGGTGAGACCTACATGCAGCCGTGGCGAGATCTGTATGCAGCCTGGTGAGATATCTATTCAACTCTGGTGAGCTCTGGATGCAGCCTGGTGAGATCTGGATACAGCTTGGTGAGATCTGGAAGCAGCCTGATGAGATCTTTATGCAGCCTGGAGATATTTGGACACAACCTGGTGAGATCTATATTCAGCTCTGGTGAGATCTAGATGCAGCTCTGGTGAGATCTGAATGCAGCATGGTGAGATCTGGATGCAGCCTGGTGAGATCTGTATTCGGCTCTAGTGAGATCTGGATGCAGCCTGGTGAGATCTGGACACAGCCTGGTGAGATCTGGACACAGCCTGGTGAGATCTGTATTCAGCTCTGGAAAGATCTGGACACAGCCTGGTGAGATCTGGGAACAGCCTTGTGAGATCTGCATGCAGCTCTGGTGAGATCTGGACGCAGTTCTGGTGAGATCGGTATTCAGCTCTGGTGATATCTCGAAGCAGAGTGGTGACAAAAATAGTGTAAACAAAATAGTCTTTAAGTTCTTTTTTTTCTTTGCAATCACTCCCCTGCTGATTGGACAATTAAGATGCTGTACAAAAATGTACAGCCTGGTGAGATCTGTACTCAGCTCTGGTCAGATCTTTACGCAGCCTGTTGAGATCAGTATTCAGCTCTGGTGAGATCCCGATGCAGCTCTGGTGAGATCTCGATGCAGCTCTGGTGAGATCACAATGCAGCCTGGTGAGATCACAATGCAGCCTGGTGAGATCTGTATTCCGCTCTGGGGAGTTCTGTACACAGCCCAGTGAGATCTGTATGCAGCTCTGGTGAGATCTTTACACAGCCTGGTGAGATCTTCTTTTAGCTCTGGTGAGATCAGTATTTAGTTCTGGTGTTATCTGGACACAACCCTGGTGAGATCTGGATGCACCTGGATGAGAAACTGCTCTACAATCATTACTCTATATTGTTTTAGAAAACATGTCACATGTCTCATTAAAAAAAGTATTGGTAATTGGTGAGGGAAAGTACTTGGTCTTGAAAAAATGGTATTGGGACATCCCTAATACTCATCCATTCTGATAACAAAATACTCTTGAAGTTCTTTTTTCTTTGCAATAACTCCCCTGCTGATTGGACAATGAAGGAGGTGTACAAAAATGGAGGACATCATCTCTCTTTTATGGCATGGCAATGTTAAACTGATAGTACAGTGCAAAATAGTAGAACCCTAATCGGCTCACAAGCTTAGATTTGTTGGTCTTTAGCTGCCTTGAGTGAGTCTGAGCATCTGCTGCAGTGTATAATTACACAATGAAGGAGCTGCACCAAATAAAATACTTGATCCCTACACTGTCTCCTTTTTGAAGAATGGCAGTGTTAAACTGACAGTACTGTGCAAACTAATATAACCCCAATTGCCTCACAATGTTACCACTGTTGGTCTTGTCACCTAAATGTCGAAACAGTTTAATTAGAACTGACTTGCAAGTGTGCTGGGGACATTTGTATTGGTGCAATGTTACTCCTCCCTTTCCCATTGAGAATGCTCTTAGTATAGGATTACAGGAAGCTCATATAAAAGGTGACACTTCTGACACTAAACCCCACATGGCATTTAACATGAAATTATGCGTTGGAAGTGCAGGCTAAGTTCATTGTTAGCCAATGACTAAAAACAGTCATGAGAACCATCTCAATAACACACCTCAACAACTTACAACCAAGTTTCTCACTTCTGCAAAGAGATACACTATTTAGCTAGCCAGCATCCAGTCTGGAGCTCACTGCGGACCATCTCTCCCTCCCATTATCCTCTCTGAAGCCAGCTTAATAACACACATCAACAATTTACAACCAAAGTGATTGGAATATTTTCTTATCACCTGAAAACTTACAAAATTTACTTCTGCAACCCAACTATCTGTAATGTCATTGTATTATTTGTATGCATTCTCTAGTTGTTATTTAAGTCTGCCTATCTGTGATGTTTTAAGTGATAGCTAATTTAAATGCCTGCATCATGTATGTGAAACCATAAATGTTGTTCGTTTATTACCCTCTACCCCCTTATCTGTACTTTGAGTAACCCCTTGTCTCTTTCTCTTTTTCTAAGTTTCTCACCTCTGCAAACATACACTATTTAGCTAGCCAGCATCCAATCTCTCCCACCCCCCTCCCCTCAACTCACCCACCCACGGTTCGGTTTACCTTTATAGAGATACATCAGCACTTGACTTAAGTACAATTCAGGTTCCCAGCAGCTGTTATTCATTGACCACTCTCCCCTTTAACCTCTTCCCTACCTCTTTCCTTTCATTCTTGTACCCCTTTCATACCTACTACTCCTCATTCACTTTTCTTTCTCATACTACCTCTGCACAGCATGCGTTCTCTACCATTGCTTCTCACAATTGTGGCTTCTCTTCTTAAACTGTATTTCCTTTACCCCCCCTCTCCACCCCACAATTTATAGATTTCTTTTTCTCTCCTACCCTCTCCCCATTACTGCACTCATCACCTCCTGCTCATTCTGAATCCACGCGCTAGAGTTACCTCCAGGATACTGGGGCATGCTCGCTCATATAAAACTCCCTCTCATCTCACTTCTCTTACACTTCTGCCTCTCCTGACTTCAGGGGATATATCTCCCAATCCTGGCCCTCTCTTTTCTAATACTCACCCTCCAAACCAGCACTGCCTTTCCCCTGGCAGCTTCTGCAATCCGAGCACCCTTATTTCTATCCCCCTGCTTCCTAGAACCGGTCCTTCCTTCTCATGTGACCTCTGGAATGCCCACTCTGTAACAAACTCACCACTGTCCATGATCTCCAATTCATTTAACATGCTAGCTGTTACTGAAACCTGGCTTCAGGAATCCTAGTCTGCCTCCCCTGCTGCCCTCTCCCATGGTGGCCTACATTGGACGCACTCACCCAGACCCAATGGACAGAAAGGAGGTGGAGTGGGAATCCTTCTATCCCACAATGCACTTTTCAAGTTCTGCCTTCACCTCCCTCTCTATCCCTCTCATCTCTTGAAACCCACTGTATTCACCTATTCTCTTCAATTTCACTGAGGATTGCTGTTATATACCAGCCACCTGGACCGGTATCTCGCTTTCTGGGAGGACTTCTCTGTCTGGCTACCCTACTTTCTCTCCTCAAAAATGCCGACTATCATTCTTGGTGACTTTAACATTGCTAATAACATTTAAAACTCCAGCTTCCACTTAATTTCTTAACCTAACCTCTTCTTTTGATCTAACACAATTGTCAGACACTCCTACTTACTCTGATTGTAACATACTAGATCTTATTTTCTCTCACCTATGCACTCATTGCAACCTCTGCAAGACCCCTTTCCTGCTCTCAGACCACAACCTTGTCAGTTTCACCCTCACCCTATCCCAAACCATGAATCCACCTACACGGCACAATTTCACCGTGTAATAATCTATTTAAATGGAGGACGGAACTCAGCTGCGGAGTCACGTTCAATCTCACGTGCTCGGGCACAGGAGTAGGTGCTGGTAAGCAAAAACGAACCAAACAGTCTCAGAGCATCATAGTACCGCCTCTAGTACAATCTGACTACTCTGACTAACATAAGAGTGATGTGTGGTGGAGAACGGGACTGCTCAAGGTGTATCAGTGTTTGTATGTTACGTCACATATATCACTTAAACGGTTATCCTTGGTTTAACACAGTCCTATAGTATCAACAGGTAGTTCACGATAGATTCAACAGGTGGCAGTAGAGTTCACTTAGAGAAACACAGTCTTATCATATCAACAGGTAATTTCAGATAGATCCAGCAGGTGGCAGTAGAGGCCGCGTACTCACTGCAGACAGATAGTATTCAGTCTAAATAGGCGATGTTATACAGCCTCTCTAGTCAGTTGAACCAGAGGGCGAATACTTGCTGTTAGGAGCTTCCGCAGTGAGAGGCAAGGAGGCACGGAGGAATACGGGTTCAGCAGGGCTAGGGGGCCCGATCCAGAGTCCAGGTATGAGGCGAGTGCTGCGGTGGTTTCCCGTATCCGTCTGGCGTTCCTATCAGGATTTTGGAACGCCAGACTTCCGTATTGCTGCCGCTTATGATGCGGCAGGGGGAGTTCCCTGATGACGTCGGCGGACCGGGGGCGGAGGAAGCCCTCGAGTCCGTGACGCTGCACGGCCGGATCTGAGGGGGATGTTACACACCCGGAGAAACCTTTGCCAGCTCGACCCTTCTCTTCTCTGCTACTGACTACCTCTATGACAAAATCTCACCCCTGTCCTGCCCTGATCTGGCTATTTCTCTCTACAACAGCTCCCTTTCATCCTCTCTAGACACTTTGGCTCCACTCACTACACGCAGACTTAGACCATGTCCACTACAACCGTGGCAAACAAAAGAAACCAGACATCTAAAAAGACATAGCCACGCTCTTGAACAACTGTGGCGAAAAACTAGGCTAACGCAAGACTTCACCCTGTACAAAGCTGCCCTCCTAAAATATAATTCCTTCCTCCGTGCTGCCAAACAGACTTATTTTGTCACTCTCATTAACATACTCTCAACCAAACCTTGTCAACTCTTTTCCTTTTTAACTCTGTACTATGTCCTCCACTGCCACCACCCACTAACTCACTCACAGCCCAGGACATTGCGATTCATTTCAAAAACAAAATAGATACAATTCGGGATCAAATCGCCACTGTGCAGTCACCTTCCCTTATTCATGTACCAGACCCTCCATCACACTTGTTACTTTCCTCTTTTGACCCGGTCACCACAGAGGAGGTTACAAAGCTTCTCTCTGACACCCACCTCACCACTTGCCCCCTGGACTCTGTTCTTTCACCACTACTTCAGTCACCCTCTTGCTCTATCCTACACTGTCTTACTCACATTTTCAATCTCTCACTCTCTACTGACATCTTTCCCTCCCCTCTAAAGAATGCCCTGGTCACCCCAATACCCAAAAAACCCTCAATGGACCCTACCTCAACAATCTCAGACCAATCTCCTTACTCCCATTTACTTCCAAACTCCTAGAATGCCTTATCTACAGCCGCCTGAGTCGCCACCTCGCTGATAACAATCTTCCCAATCTTACATTGACCAATTTAGTTGCGCTGGAAAAACTAGACATGTGCGATTCGGTTCGTTCCGAAATTCGTTTTGAACGAATTTTCGGAAATTCGGAGATTCGGATGCATCCGAATTCCGAATTACAGCTAAGACGAATGCAAACGAATCCGAAATTTGCAATTTTTTCTCATTCTAATGAGTTGTCCCTTGGGGATTCCTTTAATCCAAGATGGATGGTGACAACTTCCCACAGGTATGTATCCATTTCGATCGGTGGATTTAAAGTGAGTTGTTGTAATTAATTTTTCACCTATCCCTCGTATCGTTAAGTCCAGGAAGTATATTTTCTCTTTATTATAATTGTAAGTAAAACTAATTCCCTCCTCATTGGAATTAATATATTTCAGGAATTTTTCTAAGGCGGTAGCACTCCCCTTCCATACTACGACCACATCATCTATATACCTCTTCCACAGTTGTAATTCAAGCCATTTGTGTTCATATATTGCACCTTCCTCCCATTTAGCCATAAATAAATTTGCAAGACTTGGGGCAAACTTAGCTCCATTTATCACATTTAACTTATCACATTTTTATTATCACAGTTTTATCAACAAAATATTGAATAGAACAAAGACACAGTTTATTAATTATAATAATTTATTTATTTATTTATTTATTATACATATTTTACACTAATTTATGAATCTTTATTCACTCATTTATTCATTTATCCATCAATTTTTTATTTTTCACTTGAATATAAATAGCAAGATGACACAGTAAGAACATTGCTCACTACCAAGCGCAACATAATTGCTCACATTGTTCCCAATCTTACAGTCTGGCTTTCGCCCCCTACACTAAACCTGAAACCGCCCTCCTAAAACTCACTAATGACTTACTAACAGTTAAAAACAATGGCCACTATTCCTTACTCTTGCTATTATACCTTTCTGCTGCTTTTGACACTGTTGAACCTGCCCCTCCTCAAAAAACTCCACTCGCTTGGCCTACAAGACTCTGCTCTCTCCTGGTTCTCCTCCTACCTATCTAAGCGCTCCTTTATCGTCACCTACAAATCAAACTCCTCCCCTCCTCTTCCTCTTTCTGTAGGGGTCCCCCAAGGCTCTGTCCATGGACCCCTTCTCTTCTATATCTACACCTCCCCCCTTGGTCAGTTAATAACCTCCCATGGCTTCCAATACCATCTCTATGCCGATGACACTCAAATCTATCTTTCTACTCCACCACTCACCCCCTCAGTGTCCTTGCATGTCACTAATCTACTAACTTACATATCCGTCTGGTTGTCACAACACTTCTTAAAACTCAACCTTTCAAAAACTGAGCTCATGATATTTCCTCCTGGCTGGGCACCTTCCAGCAACTTTTCCCTTGAGACTGTTAACACAACTATCCAACCCTCCCCCTATGCCAAGGTCCTAGGTGTCATCCTTGACTCGGACCTCACCTTTCTTCCCCACATCCAATCCCTATCCAAATCCTGCGGTCTTCACCTTCATAACATCTCCAGAATATGCCCCTTCCTCACCAAAGAAACCACAAAATTACTCATCCACTCACTTGTTATATCTCGTCTTGACTATTGCAACTTCCTCCTCATTGGCCTTCCACTACACAGGCTATCCCCCCTTCAGGTCTATCATGAATGCAGCTGTTAGACTCATTCACCTAACCAACCATTCAGTGTCTGCAACCCCCCTCTGTCAATCCCTACACTGGCTTCCACTCGCCCAAAGGATAAAATTCAAAATATTAACAATCACTTATAAAGCCATCCACAACTCTGCCCCCGGCTATATCTCAAACCTTGTGTCAAAGTATCACCCTAACCGTCCCCTCCGCTCATCCCAAGATCTCCTGCTATTCAGCTCCCTTGTCAACTCCTTCCATGCTCGCCTCCAGGACAACTGTAGAGTCTCTCCCATCCTCTGGAACTCTTTACCCAACCTGTCTGTCTGTCTCCCACCTTGACTACCTTTAGGCATTCCCTAAAGACTCATCTCTTCAGAGAAGCATATCCCACCTCAATCTAACCGCTCAACCATCACGTTCTCAAACAATTCATCCCCACACAGCCACCTCCTCATGTATCACTTCCCCCTCCCTTTTAGATTGTAAGCCCTCACAGGCAGGGCCCTCCTTTCCATCTTGTCTTGAATTGTATTGTGATTGTAATGTCTTCCTTATATTGTAAAGTGCTGCACAAACTGTTGGCGCTATATAAAAGGCAGAGCATGTTTGGAATTATAGTTCAAGTGTAGTTGAAAAATACATTTTCTTATACAGGTTTAAAATATGTTATCATAAGTTAGATCCAACAAATAGGGGCTAAATTAGAAACCTTCCGCACAGCCTATAGCTAGGCAAATGCCGTTCACACAGTAATACCACCACTAGGTGGTGATAAGGAGCATACGAATTTCCTGTTCTCCTTGGTTCCATCTAGTGATGGTAGTGCCATAGACCATAGTAACTGCATTTGCCCAGTTATACGTTGGATGGCAGATATATAAATCAGTCCCAAAGTGTTCCTGAATTTGTCATGAAATAAAACAGATGTGTGGTTGCCAATATGTTTACAGTTTGCTTATAATTTTGTACATTGTATGAGTTGTCAAAATTCAGAAAATGTGCAGTTATGTTTTTTGTACTTATTTCAGAGTATGCTTTAAGGAATGAACAATAAAATGCAGTTAAATTATTTCCCATTAGTAAAACAGTTCAGCTTTAGTCGGAGACAGCATGATTCCCCTTGCGCATATGTTGTACTGTAACTGATATGTGATGCACAGCTGGGTTCTCTGTTTTATGTATAATACTGATATACTTCAAAGCAAGCAAGCTACATTTGTGGAGATAATTTTTTTAATGCTTCAGTAGAAAAAAGTGTTAATGTGAAAAGTTAGATATAGTATTGTAGAATATAATTTATTTTGACATCTGACTAACTCTGATTTGAATAAGGTGTGTGGGATATATTGTAAAATGTATAAATCACACAAATCAAATTGCATTAGAATATGTATCTTTGAATATATGCTCATTGGTTTCTCATATGCTATTTTATGTTTTTAACATCTTGTGTAAATGTGTATTTTTATATATATATATATATATAAAAATCAGGTTGGTGTAGGTAATCATAGGTAGGTAATCATATCTGACTTATTCCTTTTTAACTACTTGATGTATTTCTCCTGCATGATGCAGTGTTATGGCTGACCATGCATGACCAGGAAGTGATAGATCCCAGCAATACATTATACAGAAATGCAGAATACCAACAGCGATCGAGGACCACAGATCCCAGCAATACATTATACAGCAATGCCGAATACCACCAGTGATAGATGACTACAAATCCCCAGCAATACATTACACAACAATGAAGAATACCTTCAGCTATAGAGGACTACAAATCCCAGCAACACATTATAGATGCACATGCAGAATAATATAAAGCTACACACTCTGTGTTGCTCACCAGTGCTGTATGACATCTAAGGAGGCTGTGCAAGGTCTCCCAGGGCTTTGCGGGGTCTCACCAGAGCTTGGCAGGGTCTCAGAAGGATGTGCGGGGTCTCACCAGGGCTGCATACGAGTCTCAACAGGCCTGCATGCGGGTTTCACCATGGTTGTGCGGTCTCAGCAGGGCTGTGCAGGGTCTCACCAGGGCTGTGAGGTTTTACCAGGGCTATGTGCGGTCTCCACAGGGCTGCTTGCAGGTCTCACCAGGGCTGTGTGTGGTCTCAGCAGGGCTGTACAGTCCCAGCAGGTCTGTGTGTGGTCTCACCAGGGCTGCATGCTGGGCTCACCATGGCTGTGCGGTGTCACCAGGGCTGTGTGGTCTCACAAGAGCTGCATGCGGGTTGGTTGCAATCATATTTTGGCTGTATAAGCAGAAAATATGCTACATGTGTACCCAGCTTTAAACAATGCTTAAGAACACACCATATTTGCTCACATTCACACACATTGTTTGTCTACCCCACCAAGATAAGAGCTTAAAAGGTAGTATATCCAAGTTAAAGATGCTTGGCCATGATTACATCACTAGAAAATATAATAATTGCTGCTGGATTACACTATGTGATGTGGAATTGTTACAACATTTTGACTTGTGTTTTTTTTTTAAATATACAACTCTGAGAGTGTTTCAGGCCCTTGGTGTGCAGAACCAGATTCCAGCTGTGCCTAGCCTGCAGCAGCCACCTCCTCCAGGTCACCTATTATTGTGAAATTTCCCTCATCCTACCCCTTTTTCAATCACCTCCCAATCCTCTTTTTATCCTGCCACAACCATGAGACTTGAGTGTTGAACAGGAAATAAAAAAATTCCAGGGCAGAGACCACTGTAGCAGAGCATGGTCACTTGTCAAATATAGGTCTTAACCCTTTCACTGTCCACGACATATGTAATACGTCAGTGGCAGCAGGCTCCTTTAAACAAACAGACTCCTGGAGACTATTATGTTACATGTCTAAAGGCATATGTCACCAGATCACTTCAAGGGGACAGTGTAGTGCATCCCCCTACCCGACACCCCAGCCTTGCTTCCCGGTCTTCACTCCCCCTCCTGTGGGTCTGGGACTGGCATCACGGGTGTCAGTGGGAAGCAGGAAAAGAGACCGGCAAACAACCTTTCGCCAACCTCCTCCCTGCTGAATGGTTGCCAAAAGCAATGCTGATTGCATCACCGGTCCCTCAGTTGTCATTCCCCAGCTATTGATGCTGGAGAAGAAGCTATTGGAGCACACTCTGCACTCTAATAGCTTATTTGGAGTGGAAAGGTGACACTAGGGGTCTAACTAATGTCACCTTAAAAAACACCTGTCACCACTAGTATGCTATCACATAGGGGGCTTGTGAGCCCCCTTATGTGATAGCAATTCAGTTAAATAGAAAAAAATTATAATATAAATGTTAAATGAATGTAAAAATAAAAAAGTAAATATTTACATATTAATGTAAGCATGCATCAGGTGTGCCTATGTACGAAAGCAATTCCACTGCACATGTTAGAGATCACCACATGCACCAGAGTGAGAGGAATATTTCTAGGGTCAATATAGGTCAATCAGGAATATCACTAAACTGATGACCTATACAGGCTTTTAAATCATCGCCTATGGACGATTTGGGGTATTTACCGTATTTTGCGGTCCATAAGACGCACCGGACCATAGGACGCAGGGAGGTCCGGCGCGCCTTATGGAGCACTCGAGACTGTAGCTTCTGTGACAGCTTCTATGACAGAAGCTGTGACAGAAGCTGCAGTTAGTGACCACTGAGACAGGTGGCGCTGTGATTACAGCGCCACGGTCTCAGTGATGACACAGAGCAGGCGAATAACGTCTATTCTTCGTCTGCTCTATGGTTATCTCGATCGTCGCCGCTGGTCGGTTTTAATACGAGTGATCTCATTAGATCACTCGTATTAAACGAGCAGTGGCTCCTGCTGCTGAACTCGATCGCCGCGCCGCTGCTCGGCTTTAATACGAGTGATCTCGTTAGATCACTCGTATTAAACGAGCAGTGGCTCCTACTACTCGCCCGGCGCCCGAAACTGCATGTCTCGGGCGTCGGGATTCGCTCCATAAGACGCAGGCACTTTTCCCCCTCCTTTTGTAAATAAATAAAAAAAGATTTAAAAAACCCCCCCCCAAAAAAACAAATGACAGCTAGCTCTGCCCAACTTTTTCCTATTGGCCGGGACCTGCTAGAGTCTTGCTGAGCTGTCATGAGATCACGGCTGGCCCCGCTCAGCTTTCATTTTCGGCCGGCTGTTCGTCCCGGTTCGGCTGTCACTTTGGCTCAGTCAAGCCGAAGCATATGCCTTCGGCTCAGCTGAGCCACTCAGCCGCCTTCGGAAGCTGTACAGGCTATAGCGAATTGCCCGTACAGCCGCCTTCGGTTCGACTGAGCCGAAGGGCTCCCGAAACCGAAGCTAGCCGAAGGATCAGCCGGAGCTACGGCTGATACTTCAGCTAGGTTTGTTAATATAACCCCCATAATGTTTTGGGGGTTTTAAAGTAAATTCATACTTCTAATTTCTATACACCCTAGCAATATTTCAATTTGGAGGATTAATGGCACTAATTTTGGCCAATGTGTTAAGACATGCTTTACTAAAGGAGGCAAGCATGTTGTGTTTTTATTTGGATCTAAAACCATATTTTAAGCTTTAGTTTATTTTTGCCTATAAAAGGAACACATAGGAAGGCCTGTGGTTTTGTAAAGATATGCGGACCTACATTGTCAAAAAAATTCCTATCCCTCTCTCTATTTATAGACACATTTTACCAGGTTATAAGTGCTTTAAAATTGTTGTCAAGTCCTTAGCCAACCCTCCCAAAAATCTGATAGAGATCCAAGCATTCTGTTACAGAGTTGCAGAAAACGTAAAAACAGGACAGGCAGTTGAACCCTTTAACACTGTTTCCAAAAATATCAACACCCTTTCACACTGTGTTTCCCCAGTGATCAAACAGATTTGGCCAAGAGATGTGCTCCCAAATACAAACTGTCAAAATGCAGGCTTCCAGATTGTATGACCAAGGTAAATCCTAATTCAGAGTGTGGCCAGGAACCTCCTCCTCTGCCTCCTTTTCCTCCTCAAGGGTAATGGCTATCTGGTAAGGAGAGGCCCCTTCTTACCTTCCCTTCATCTGAGGAGATAAGAGCAGGTTGTGGTTGCTATTCACCTTCAGAAGAAGATTGCAGCACCACTATTGTCCTCCATTGCCACCTGACCAGCTGCAGTCTCATACATCCAAATATGGCTGGAAAAGAACAAAAGTTATGAACCAACAATATGGAGCTGTCATTGAGTATGTAGGTTATAAGAAACAGAGAAAAAGAATAACAGTAACAAAGTCTGGATGTTAGAAGCGCTTGGAAGCAGATAGGCCAAAGCCATATGTGAATAGGCCACAAATAATATTTACAGGGCAGGTGCCTCCTCTCAAAATATTGGAGGATCTCCAGGTTCCTACTGTTGAGGTCACTCGAACAGTGCTTCAACTACTACTGCAGCACTGCTGTGAGATGGGCGAACTGCCTTCATATCTAGACACAGAGGCACTCCTTTATTTCTCTTTTAAGGAGAAGAGTGACTGGTGCTGGTTATAGTGGCAGCAGAGGAGAAACTGACAATTACAAAAACAAGAGAAAAAAAATTAGATTTCACTGTAGACACCATGCATTTTTCTTTGTACTGCTCACCTTTGCGATGCCATACAGTTTTGAAGCCAACAGTTCCAAAAACATTGATCTTGATCTCATCACTCCAAAGTACAGAGTCCCAGTAGTCTTCTGATTTTGCAGCATGGACCCTGGCAAATTGTAGGAGGGCTTTTTTGTGCATGGGCTTTAGGAGAGACTTCCTTCGTGGACAACACCCATGCATGCCATTCTTCTGCAGTGAACACTGTATTGTGTCACTTGGAAACAATCAGCCAAGTTTGGCTTTCTACTTCTTTAGCTAACTGCAGTGAACTTGCATGGCGATTTTCTTCAACCCTTCTCATCAGAAGACGCTCCTGTCGAGGTGTTAACTTCCGTGGACAGCCTGGATGTCTCTCTGGTTGCAGTTCCATCTTTGTTACATTTTTGTATCACTTTTTTTTTTTCAAAATCTTTTTATTCATTTTGCATAGTAAACAATTACATTACAGTAACATTCGGGCACCAACATAGCAACCCATTCATACACAACAGTGTATACATTACGGCATAACATATGCCAACAACCGTAAAGGACCATGCAAGGTCCAATAACTAACCCTCTGACCATAACCCTCCCCTAGGCACAGGTAAATTATTACAATATAGTTACAACCAATCCACCCCCCATCCGCTCCCTGATGTGTACCTTACAGCCATTCTCTTAAGCGCTTCCCAGATAGATGCAGAGTACCAGATTCAGTCAAAGGCAGTTAAAGAATATATATCGGGAGTGGAAGGATTCCCTATGCTCTCACCACAATCCCATCCTTGTACAACATTGCCTCTCCTAAAATTCCAGGAAAGCCATAACTATCCCTCTAGGCATCCCCCTACCAGGTTTGTAACCACCATTCGGATGCCATAATTGTGTACCTAGTCAGTGAAATATATGTGTATCACACAGATAGATAGATAGATAGATAGATAGATAGATAGATAGATAGATAGGATATTTTCTCGGCCTTTTGGCTAATTTCAAGTGTAGTTTTAACTACAGCCCTTAGGGGTGTCTCTGCTCTCCAGGTAGGACGTTGAGAACCACTTGTTTCTATCCAAGCCATTTGGTCCTTGTGGGGTACCCTCTGCTCGGCCTTGCAGGATTGTCGCTTAAACCCGACTTTACCTGCTTGCTGCTATTGGGTTAGATGCTTAGCCCCCACAGGGAACAGATATATGATTTGGAATGACTGTACTCAAATATTCAGTATTTACTGTAGATGATTTACCAGTTGTAAAATACATTTTAACCTTGGAATTGTGTATCTCTTAATGTGGTTTTCAAAGGTGAACCAAAACTGGGAGCTGTGATGGGGCCAAAGATACTTGCTTACTTGCAAATTTACTCTTTTTGGGGTTGTGAGAAAATGGCTTTTGATTCTGTTCCAGAAGAAAAGCATATCTGTATGTTAGATATATATTTATCCATGGCATCTTGATCCCATCTGACAAACTTGAGAAGTTTTAAGAACAATTCCTACAACTATGCAGACTCCCATATGCCTCTATATTTGAAAATTCGGATCTTTATCTTATGCTCAATGAGAGAAAACATAATTTGCACATTTCCTAGCTTCCACACCCCATCCCTTACAGAACATCAATGACCTGCACATCTCTGGCAAGATCATGACAAAACTTTTCATACATTTGCCTTTACATACTTAACTACAGTCACAAAATAACTCAAAATTAAAGAGATTGCATTTACTGTAGGATAGAAGGGGTTACAAATTACAAAATACCTTTCCATATTTAATTTGGCCCCACATTATTAATATTTATGTATATAACATTATTCTTGCAACTCAAGCAAAGAATATTTGTATTTATTGTTAGGTTGGCAGGCATTCCTGTATTTCCTAGCAACCTCTCTGACCCTGAAAAAAGAAACTTACCCACTTCATGCAGCAGACAATTGGCAAGGTTGAAGTGCATGTGCAATCCCCCCAAAAAAACCAGCACCAAGCTTAAGGCTGCTAGTTCATGTGTTGTGTTTGAAGGGTATAGTCTTGTGTTAGACAGACATAAGTGGAAGAACACCATGCTCACTACACTCAAATTAATAGAAAAACTATTAGAGCTGTGGTCAAGCTCTGGCCTGCCATTTCCTGCACAAACCTTCCTATTGGCCAGTAAAGGTTACCCATCACATTTAGTAGCTAACAGGTATACTAAAGCTCAACCACAATTATTTTTTCATAATAGAGTGCTGAGAGTTTGGGACTTTCAGGAAAATCTAAACTGAGGATCTGTTCTAAGGACACCACTTTAGAAGCTAAAGTGGTTCCAACCAATCCGAGGATACAAGCAGGCAACTGTTCTAAGGACACCACTTTAGAAGCTAAAGTGATCTCACAGGTTCACTTTAATCATCTGTATGGTGTGACTAATATCAACAGCTTGGTTATGGAAAATATTATAAAGTTAAAGCTCTTTATCCTACTGTATATTTACACAAAAAGTAATTTTCAGTCATGTTATTTATGTGATATTTGTATCCCCAAAATTGCAAACCGGATCTGTTTACATTGCAGTGTGAACATATGTTTCTGATGTATTTTTAAAATATTTTTTTAATGGTTGTCAGAAATGTTTTTTCTTTTTTCAGGAGCATAGCTCCACAGTTCACTGCATTAATACATGAGATGGATTAAACAAAGAGGTGACTGCTTCAATTTTGAAATACTTTTGGCATTGCTTTAATGTAGAACCTTTTTATCTGGCTATACCTTTTAGAAATATTTCACGAGAATCACTTTGAATCTTTGCTTCCATTTCTGCCCTAATTATATTTTTCTTTAAGAGAATGAAAAATGCTGTTAGCTTAGTTCATTATGTGCGTTTTCTTCCTATTTCCTCACATCATAGTTTTTGTGTCTGCCAATCTCCATATATTCACTGTGCGTGAATATTTATTTAAACTAACTTTGCCACAAACATTGTTGGCCTAATTAGCTAATTAATGCATTTTTTACATTTTATTTGCTTAATTTGATAAAAATGCAACCAATAATTATAATAGGAGTTTATTAGGTTAACTATAGTTGTTTATGCAGGAAGCCATCTCTTTGATTGAAGCATCTGGGACTAGCATATTTAGATTGCCTATCTACTCTTTTCATTGTTTATATTTTTTCTATAGTTTGCTACATTTAAAATCCTACCAGTACCAAGAATAGATAGCGCCTTAGGCCTCGTTCACACCAGACACAGTGCGTTCCAGTTTGATTCTGTCCGGAACACACTGCATTGCATTGCTGATCGGCTGCACTGGAACTCAAGGCACATAAATGCCTGCGGTCAGGTCTGCTCAGGTCCAAACAAAATAGTGCAAAATGCTGCTCTGAATGGTTGAGGTTAGAGTTGATTGGATTGGGTGAGGAGCAGTTAAGGGACAGGCCCCTCTCTTATTGGCCACGTGCCATGAAGGCAGAGGTGATATTGGAGTGAGGAAGGTAAGTAGTGCTGACACCCCTCTAGACAATTCCTATGTTCCTATGAACCTATGTTGATTCTGTGTTATCAGAATTAATTATTTATATATTTTTGTAAAGTTGACTTTACTGCTCTAATTTCCATGTTCTAGCTTTTCACTCCTTTAAAACACTTAAAATACATTAACAATTTGAAAGTTGTGGCATTGATCCAGTTAAAACAAAATACAAGTGTTCTTATTTTTTTTTAAATGCTGTCTGTGCAAGTCTCTTCTGCCAAAAATCTCCTAACTGCGTATCAGCATTTTTTTTCACATGCCGAGATGAAACTACTTCATGTGAGAGGGAGTTACATCATGCTGTCCAGCCACTCAATGAACTGGAGACGCCGAACCCAGAAGAAGACCAGAAGAAAATGACAGTGCTGACAGAGGGAGGAGCAGACAGTGCACTTAGTGGAGGGGATCTTTTTCAGGGCAAGTCAGCCATAATGTGCTAATATGCAGTGCATACTAACACATTCTGGCAAACACTGCTGTAGCACTTAAAAGAAATAAAGGTGGTGGTGGGAGGGATGGCTTGGCAAGGGCCATGTAAGCAGCACATCCACTTGGCTCCTACTCCAGCTTTGATAATATCAGCACCCTTCCTAGCTGTGCTGGCCATTTACATATAATGACTAAGTGGGGCAAGCAGCAGAGGAACCAGTCCATCCCTAAGATGGCTTTTCAGCGTCTGTTTGAGGGGACTTCCCGCTCTGGAGAAGTGAGGCCTTCTACTCCTGGCTCTCCCCATTGCCTAGCATGGTGGCCATATCTCCTCGGTGACTCTGGCCACTCCTACCTCACTCCCTGAGCCGCATTCTTTTCTACATTTGGAGCACCCCGGCTCCCAGATGGTTTCTGCTGAGCCCCGGCTTCTTCTGGAGATTCACCTCCGAATGCCTCCGGTCCCACAACTATCAGGCGGCCAGACTCCTCGACAGCTTCTGAGGTAAGCGCACCTCTTCCACCATCACAGGCCAGAATGGCACCGGCCCCCACTACTGTACCTGTGCCAGCCAAACCTACACATGTACAAGGTCTATCCCTGACAACTGACGGTGGCATTCAGCAGGGGGCCTGCCACTTCCACCTCGCCTTCCTAGTTGCCTGTCTCTCCTGGCTACTACTGACCCTCCTGATCAGGAATTGGACTCTGCCCCCCCATGTCAGGAGAAAGGAGCTCCTTGGGGTCATGACATTCAGCCTCTCCTAAACTTTCCTTGCTAGGAGAGCCAGCCTGGGGTGTAAAAACCTTGCATTCCTCCTCCATCCAAAATGCAGACATCAGGGGTTTGATCTGTGCTTTGCCCACAAAGGCAGATATTGCTACACTTGTTCACACCAAAGCTGATTTTGAAGCATTCACTGCACGACTTGAATCTGCATATACAAGGGATTTTACAGAAATCTGACAAGAGCTTACATTTTTCATCTAAATTGTCGGACATCGAGCAAACTAACTCAAACCTTCTGGAGAGAGTTGCCCTTATGGAAAGCTCCCAAACTCAGCACCACCAACAGATGCTACATGTTATGCTTTCCTTGGATGATTAGGATAATAGAGGTCAGTGCCATAATATTTGCATCCGTGGCATTCCGCAGTCCACTACCACTGCCGACTTTAAAGAGACTGTATGTGGTATTTTAATCAATACCTGGAATTCCTTTTGGCACCCATATTGAGATTGAGAGAGCACATCATTCACTGGCCCCACGTTCTGTTGACCCTGCCCACCCTCGGGATGTAATTTGCGGGGTTCACCGTTATGCACAAAAAAGAGGAAATAATGACCCTAGCTTTAAGGGGGTCCTGAATTTTGATGTTGCCCAGATCTGCATGTTCCCTGGTGTTTCTCGTTCTGCGCTGCTCATGAAACGTCTTCTGCGGTACCCTTGCGGATGTACCTGTCAACAAGCTTGCCAGCCTACAAGGGAACGTGGAACTCTACCACTTCTCCCATCTCAAAATGAACAGTAACTCCTGTTACATTCCGCTCCCTACCAGCACTGTTTCATCGATATGTTCTCTTTCAATATATATGGAGCAAACGTGACTTTTGATCTGCTCTTTTCTACTCCTCCATTGCCTGCCTCTGAAGCCTGGTCTTCAATGCGTTGTACTAACCCTTGAATAGCCTAATCATCTTACTTTCACAGCTTCCGGCAACTACTCTGCTGTTAGTATTTCATGTAGGACTTCCCCTTTTAGGGAGACGGTAACATGGTTCTTCGCTTTTATGGTTTTACCTATTGACTGTATTGGGTTCCCCTAGAGAGCCCCGTGGGTCGACCATATCTTTCAAACAATCCTGGGTGTTCCTGGTTGTGAGATTGGGAGGTGGTTAATTCTGTTTTTCAAAAGTATGGTGTATATTTTCTTTGTGTATATATTCTTCCCACATCCCCTTGATCTTTTTGGGTTGACCCGGTGGCTCCTGTGGGGGATCCCTTTTTGATCCTGTTGAGATGTATTAGGTAGACATTATGGGGTGTCTGGTAGGCCACCTGGAGCCACTTGCCCATCACTAGGAGTTGTATCTCCTTGGTTCTACTATTTACCATAAGCCGCTTGCCCATCTTGTGGATCTCAACGACGTCTCCCTGGATGGGCCTAACCCATGTTACTATCCTGGTGCTCAGTAGTGATGGGCTGAACACCCTCATGTTCGGTTTGAATTCGAACTTTAGAACATGGAAAAAGTTTGCAAGTTATTGGCCATAAAAGGGTATGGGGATTTGGGTACTGCCCTGGGGGACATTAATGCACACAAAAAAAAAACCGTCCATGCCTTTTTCTCTCTACTGATGCCAAAAGGGCTTTCGATAGGGTCTCCTTGGATTTCATGTTTGCTACATTGAAAAATATTGGTTTAGGTGATAAGAAGCTGTCCTGGATTGCCTCAGTCTATTCTACCACTACAGCCTATGCTCAAGTCAATGGTGTTTTTTTCGGACCCATTTGCAATTTCTAATGGCACTAGGCAGGGTTGTCCCCTCTCCCGTCTTCTATTCGCTTTGTCCTTGGAGCCCTTTTTGGGGCATGTCCAAAGTAATGTTGATATTACTGGGGTATAGACTGGGACAGCACATTATACGGTCTCCACATACCTGGATGACTTGATGTTCTCCCTTACCACTCCTACGCTTTCCCTACCCAATCTCATGAAGGAATTTTACCTTATACAGTGAATAATCAAACTTGAAGTTTCATTTCAGCAAATCTGTGGCAATGGGTATATCGTTTCCTATGGTTCTTGCTCACAACTTGAGGGCTAATTTTAACATTCAATGGGTGACACAAAATGTACAATATTTGAGTATCCATATTCAACCTGATATAATGGATACTTTTGCATGCAACTTCCCTCCCCTCTTATCTCAGGTCCGTTCCCTCCTTTTACTTTTCATAGTTTGGGCATTGTAACATCATTAAAATGTCCATTCTTCCCAAGTTTTTGTATCTTTTTAAGCCCGCCCCATGTTCCCACAAGGGTTTTTCTGCCAAGTTAACTTTCTGATGACGAACTTCATCTGGGCTATTCGTCGCCCGCGTTTCCGTCACACTCTTTTGATGTTACCCAAGTCTGCAGGGGGCAAGACGTTACATGATCTGTTGAGAAACTACACTGCTAGTCACCTGGTGTGACTAGTGAACCGGTGCAGACATGCACCACTTAAATAATGGGTTTTATTGAAGCAATTTCTCTCACTTTTTCCTCTCTGTAGAGCACCTTGGTGTCTTTCATCCGTTCCTCCATTTGTCATTCAAACATCATCCTTTGATAGGCACTACGCTTTCTGTTTGCACTAGGGATTTTTGTCATTGGTATCTTGTCAGTGATATCTCCCCTCTCTACCCGATCATAGGAAATACTGATTTTGTACTGGGGCTTGAATTGGTCTTTTTCGATCTTTCACCAGATGAATATTCCAGGTTTCACACTTCCTGAGAGGTGGCTCATGGCGCTCCCTTGAAGCACTTACCTCTCCTGATGGTGACTGATTTAGATTTAAGGAAGGCTCTTCATTTTTGCAGAGCTGATTTTTAGATTTGCATTGCATTATGGCCACTAAATGGAGCTGAGGAGCATAGGAGATTTCTAGGGCTAGGATTTGGGATTTTCTCCTCCTTGAGGTGATATTATTGTTTATCATGGATACCCACTTTCTTTAATATCTTTCTTTGCTATATGTATAAAAGTAGCAAAATATGTGCATGAGATGGGGACTGGTTTGCAGTTCTCATTACCTAACCAAGTATACCATGCACTATAAAAGCATTGCAACTTATAAGAGCATTGTTTACAGAGATCTCTCACCACATCTGAAAGCAAAGGGGTTTATCATTGACTTTTATTTGTTATGTTGAGTTTAGCTGTGAGTAGCGATGTGTGATAATTCTGAAGTGTGGAGAGGGAAAGTCATCAGGCAAATTCCATTGATTCCTATCAATGGCATCCCAAAATGCTGGAGGTTTTTACATTGCCACAGGATATGTAGATGGGCTCTGTTTTAGAGTGACTCCTTTCTCAAGCAGAGTGCTATGCAGTCACCCTTGTGTATGCTAGTAAGCTGTTTTTGTCTCTACAAACACACAGACACAGCAAATCAAGCTACTTCCATCCCCCCTGGCCCCCTCTCATCCCTCCTCCATTATCCAAGCCTGCAGATGTATATTTGCTGCAGTCTGCTCTGATCCTTGTGCTCTTGTACTGGACAGGAAGTTCAAGAAAATCAGCTGAGAGAATTGTAAGCAGCTGAAGAGTGGAAGTACATAGAGTCAATCATAAATGGATGATGCAAAAAAAATTGAACTGTCAATTAAACGGTAAAAATAGATAATAGAGCGATCTCCAAGAGACGTGTCAAAAAGGCCATCTCTGAGTATCAGGGAGTGGGTCAATATAAGGAAGAGCTAAAACTCTGAATGACCAAGTGAAAAAAGGGAGAGGAAAAAAAAGGGGAATAGAGGTAGGAATGTATCAGGAAGGGGGAGGGAGCAAAGCAAAATAGAGAGGGAGAGAAAAAAGAAAAAAGGACCACCTGGCAAAGCACCCTATGCCAATGAGAACAAAGAGCCTCTTCCCTACAACCCTGGCCCAGTGGTTGTGGGGGTCTGAGGACAGGGTGGCTTAAATGAATCTGGGTTTCCCCTTTCATAAAGGGGGCACTCAGGTGCCAGCCCCCCTTTATGAATAAATAAGGGGGTATTTGTTACTCATTCACCAAATACAGTAAAATAATAAATAAACATCACACTGTAAAAAATCCTTTTTTGAAAAAAAAAAGACATATATTGACAAGTCTTTTATTAAAAAAAAGGTCCATCGATGTAATCCAAAGGTTAATCACGTTGACCAGCGATATAGATCCACATCAAACAAGATAGACGACGGCTGCTGTCTCACTAAAGAAAAAATGCCAGCCACCATGAGTGAACCCGATGAACACTGGCCGCAAAATGACAGCTCTGCTACCAAATGTAAACAAAGGGGTGGAGCGAGTCATGATGGGACTTGTTCTGCCTATTACATTCAGGGACAGCTGTCGTTTCCCTAATGGAATGTAAACAAATGGGAAGAAAAAGTCCTATGAAGTCACCACTCACTCTGCCACTTCATTGACATTCGGAATAATATACAGGGGTACAAGTACTCCTAAGAAAGAGATGCACGGACCTATATGGGTTGGACTTGATGGACTTATGTCTTTATTCAACCCCAAATACTATGCAACTATGTAACTATGGAAGCAAAGCTGTCATTTTGCAGCTGGTGTTCATCACGACCGGTCAGAATTTTTTTATTTCGGCGAGTCGGCAGCCATCATCCATCATGATTGATGTAGTTCTACATTGCTGGACAACTTAATTGACGTTTGGATTACAGCAATTAACTTTTTTTGTTTTCGCTTTAATTAGGGATGCACCGATACCCATACTGGTATCAGTGCCAATACTGAGTATTTGGGCTAGTACTTGTGTTAGCCCAAATATTCCTGATGCTTATTCCAATGCCTGACCTTCTG
Organism: Nanorana parkeri; assembly: GCF_000935625.1. Taxonomy (NCBI): domain Eukaryota; kingdom Metazoa; phylum Chordata; class Amphibia; order Anura; family Dicroglossidae; genus Nanorana; species Nanorana parkeri. Next base: position 780,192 of record NW_017306517.1, on the reverse strand, counting down.
GTATCAGGAAGCTACACAGATAGTCATTACACCCTGCCCGGCTTCCTAATTGTCCAGGAAACCAGCTCTATGCCCCCTGGTCACCAACCAACCAATTAGGAAGCCGGCTGCATGTAATCACTTGCCATCCAGCTTACTAATTGGTTGGGAAGCTGGCCAATCAGGGAGATGGGCAGTGAGTCATTCCCAGCCCTCCAGCTTCCTGATTGGCCAGAAAGCTGGCTCCATGCTTCCTCATCATCTGGTGACGAGGGAGTATGGAGCCGACTTTCCCAGATAATCAGGAACCTGGGCGGCGAGTCATTACATGCCATCCAGCTTCCTTAATTGGACTTCCGGTATCGGTATTTGGTATTGGCGAGTACCAGAATAAAATAAAATATTGGTATTCGTACTCAGTATCGGTGCATCCCTAGTTTTAACAAAAGACTTGTCAAAAAGTGTGTTATGCTTTTTTTTCTTTTCAAATTTTTTTTCTACTTTTTTTTTTACTGTATTTGGTGAATGAGTAAGGTAACAACTACTGGGGGGGGGGGGGGGGGGGGAATTAGTGGTT
>NW_017306517.1:771627-779417 GCF_000935625.1 Nanorana parkeri | reverse complement strand
GACTGCTACCTTTATTGAAGGGAGCACCCAGATTTCTATAAGCCCCCTGCCCACAGACCCCCACAACCACCGTGCCAGGATTGTGGGGAAGAGGCCTTTGACCTCATCAAAACTTTTTAACAGCTCACCTAAATGGTCTGGTAAAAAATGGGGGGAACCGCACACTGTTTTTTTTTATTGTTTCTGTGGACTGTCAAAAGTAAAAAAAAAAAATTAACACATTTAATGTCACTTTTGCTGATACAAAAACAAAAACATTCTTCATAATTATCGTTTAACTCATCCGAAATTCATGACAAATTCAGGTTCGTCTGAATCCAAATGCCGAAAACAAAATTAAATTTTGGGACCAGAATCTTGAAAAATTAAATTGCTAAAAATTTTAAATTAAACTAAGCTAACCAAAACACATTTTTTTGCCAGCGCACATGTCTAAAAATCATTTTACAAATAAGAAATTTTTTCTTCTGAAAAGAAAGCATGCCTCTCCCACCCAGAGTACCAGCAGAACCTTTCCATCCAAAGGAGGTAATAAATACTGACAAGTTTGGCAGAAGGATTTCATTGTAAAGTTTGATTATGTCTTCCCTGTTCTGCTGGGAGTAGGTGCCTCACATGTACTGTCCTGGATAAGATATATATGAGGAAAAATATATACATAATATTCATATAAGAACAGGCTCGTTCGACAGGGGCATTGATTCCAGGCATACATAGAACTAGCTGGACTAGCTTTCAAAGCTAATTATAGGGGACAGTTCTGTCATGGGCGTGAGAAAAGGCTTCACTCCATTTGTTACACACATCAAACATTTTAACATTCAATTCCTGAAGTTTTTCTTCAGTTAAAAAAACTCTTTAGACAAGCTCATCCTCATTTATATCCACCACATGGGAAATTTTACTAAGATAAGACACTGCCTGTTTAAAAGCTCCGAGGTCTGCAATTTAAAAGAATGCACTCCATTGGAATGAGTCCTTCATGGTTAATCTGTAAAAAAAAATTCAAGGCAACTGGACTTGCTGTATTTTCTTGAAGACATTTCACTGGTCATCCAAGCTGTCCTCCTCCCTGTCTAGGATGCGTACTTGACTGTGTTCAAAGGAGTGACCTTTTGTACCACATACAATGCTGTTTTAACACCTCTAGCTCCAATTCTAAATTGAGAAAGCTGGTTGGATGACCAGTGAAACGTCTTCAAGAAAAATACACAAGTCCGGTTGCCTTGACTTATTTTTTTACAGTTAGACCATGACCTGAATGAAAGAGAACCTTAGGGACATACTTCAGGGTTAACACACCAAGCATGCAAATGCTAAAGAGCAGCAGAAAAAAACTCAATTAAAACACCTCATAATCAAAGTTCTCATAATGCATAATCCCTTTTCCTAGAGGCAGAAGAAACTAACAGCTGAAGATATGAAATTGTCATCTTACCTAGCAGTCATCCTTTCTATAATTTCACAAAGAGCAATGGAGGACTCTACAGCTGACTCTTTCTGTGTTTCAACTTTTTTATGGTATCCTAAAAAATAGGAAGTGTGGAGTGGGCAAATTGCAACCACAACAAAAGGTGCATGGGTCAGAAAACCATTTTTTGTGAGATATGAAGGACATTTTTCTTCTAAAAGAGAAAATGACTTTAATGCAGGATACAGTTCAATAATGCGCTCCAAAGCTGGCAACAGACACAACCACCTTAGATTACTATCAACACCTCTCTACAGTCTCTTGACTGAATGTGTAAATATGGAAATTACCACACATCTTTGTTACAACTCCATGAATGTCTAAATGAATCATGCCAACAGCTGTTTGTGCATAGTGATGGGTCGAACATCTTCGGTTCGAATTCGAACTTTAGAACATGGAAAAAGTTTGAATTAGAACTCGAACTCAATGCAAGTCTATGGGGCTAGAACTTTGAAAATCAATTGACCCCATTTTGAAGGCTTATATGCAATTTACTGGCCATAAAAAAGGTAGGGGGATTCAGGTACTGCCCTAGCGGACATGTTTTCAATGGAAAAAAAGTTACAAAAATACTGTTTTTAAAGGGGCAGTGATTTTAAAATCACTTAAAGTGAAACAATAAAAATGAAAAAAATATATTTTAACCACTCCAAGACCAGGTGTTTAGACACCCTTCCTGGCCAGGCCATTTTTCAGTATTCAGCGCTGCGGTACTCTGACTGACGTTTATTCCGTCATGCAACGCTGTACTGAAATTAATTTTATACCATTTTTTGGGGGACACATAGAGCTTTCTTTTGGTGGTATTTAATCACCACTACGGGTTTTATTTTTTACTATAATTAGGAAAAATTACTGAAAGTTTTGAAAAAAAAAGTTTTTTTAACATTACGTTAGGAAACATTTATTATTACAACACACAAACTGCCAATGTTCGAGTTGAACTGTTGCTCGACTCGAAAATTGAGCCCATCCCTATTTGTGCACAGTTGGCCAAAATGTGAACTGGACAGCCCAATGAAATCACATTTCTCTGAAGCGCAGCTCAGACTTTAGAGATAACATTATTGGAACCCCTTCTTTCCGAGCCACCAAAATTTTTATTGGTATTATCAGCTGAAAGACCAGTCACTTAGTCAGCAATTTTAAATGTCAGCAGTCTTACCTTCAATTTGTAAAAAATGAACAAGCTGGTTTTCAGTGAAACCTTACAGCTGATACCCTGACTTTTGAAAAAAACATACCAAGAACAGGAAATAATTGGATGCATCAACAAGAAGAGTCAAATATGGAGTCACAGCAAAGTCTGCCTGTAAATCTTCCATTGCCCATTGAGCAAGATCTTTTTAAATTATAGATTCACATTTTGTTCTCGAACAGCTCCATTTCTTTAAAAAACAGTTTTAATTAAAATAGATAAACAGTCCATGCATGAACTTGTAACTATGGTGCTGTTTAAAAGTATACAAATGCAAATGTACCCTTCTGCAGGGCTAAAGTGGAATAATTGGAGAGTGAGACAAAATGGCTGCATCAGTGGGCACCAAACAATATTGCACATGTGCACATCGCTGAATCTGTGCCATTTTGTAAGTACATAGTGGCCAGCTGGTGTATAGTTCTGTGCAAGCGCAGGATTTAAAAAGTGCACTGCGCAGGTGCAAAATTCTAATTTGAAAATTGGGACAAATCCAGGGACGTTCAATTAAGGGGAGCAGGGGGCTTAAATGGGGACTAATGGTAACCTTAATATAAAGTAGTTCCATATGTAAAGGGGCATAAGTTCATCATGCACTAAATGGTAACAATGTGCAAAATGGCCAACTGGCCTACCAAAGCCACTGATGTGAAGCAAAGAATGGCTCTTGATCATACAGAGGGATAATGTCAATAGGCAGAATTTATACACTATGATCAGTCATACCACTCCTTAAGATTCAGCCTAAAGTAGTATTAAACTCTTTTTTTCAATGATTAATCCCGATCAAACAAATATACATTGCCCAGAAAACTATCTCTTTACAATTTCCCCCCATGCACTTTCAGTCATCATGCTTTTGAACAGCTTGCTCCAGCTCTCTTAGGTTGGCTTTCCTGAACTACCTGCTGAGTACAAGATCACGAGGTACAGCACAGTCTCCAGTAGCTACAGGTGAAACTCGAATAATTAGAATATCGTGCAAAAGTAATTGCAGTAAGTGCTGCAAAAGGGGCCCAAACCAATTACTGAGTACATATGCATGCTTGTACTTTTCAGAGGTCCGATATTGTTCTATGTACAATCCTTGTTTTATTGATTGCATGTAATCTACTTGTTTGAGGTTGTGGATTTGGGGTTCTTGGGGTTTTCATGAGCTGTAAGCCATAATCATCACAATTATGACAAATCACGGCTTGAACTATCTTGCTTTGCATGTAATGAGTCTATCTCATATATTAGTTTCACCTTTTTAAGTTGCATTAGTGAAATAAATGAACTTTGCACGATATTCTAATTATGCGAGTTTCACCTTCAATTTGTAAAAAATGAACAAGCTGGTTTTCAGTGAAACCTTACAGCTGATACCCTGACTTTTGAAAAAAACATACCAAGAACAGGAAATAATTGGATGCATCAACAAGAAGAGTCAAATATGGAGTCACAGCAAAGTCTGCCTGTAAATCTTCCATTGCCCATTGAGCAAGATCTTTTTAAATTATAGATTCACATTTTGTTCTCGAACAGCTCCATTTCTTTAAAAAACAGTTTTAATTAAAATAGATAAACAGTCCATGCATGAACTTGTAACTATGGTGCTGTTTAAAAGTATACAAATGCAAATGTACCCTTCTGCAGGGCTAAAGTGGAATAATTGGAGAGTGAGACAAAATGGCTGCATCAGTGGGCACCAAACAATATTGCACATGTGCACATCGCTGAATCTGTGCCATTTTGTAAGTACATAGTGGCCAGCTGGTGTATAGTTCTGTGCAAGCGCAGGATTTAAAAAGTGCACTGCGCAGGTGCAAAATTCTAATTTGAAAATTGGGACAAATCCAGGGACGTTCAATTAAGGGGAGCAGGGGGCTTAAATGGGGACTAATGGTAACCTTAATATAAAGTAGTTCCATATGTAAAGGGGCATAAGTTCATCATGCACTAAATGGTAACAATGTGCAAAATGGCCAACTGGCCTACCAAAGCCACTGATGTGAAGCAAAGAATGGCTCTTGATCATACAGAGGGATAATGTCAATAGGCAGAATTTATACACTATGATCAGTCATACCACTCCTTAAGATTCAGCCTAAAGTAGTATTAAACTCTTTTTTTCAATGATTAATCCCGATCAAACAAATATACATTGCCCAGAAAACTATCTCTTTACAATTTCCCCCCATGCACTTTCAGTCATCATGCTTTTGAACAGCTTGCTCCAGCTCTCTTAGGTTGGCTTTCCTGAACTACCTGCTGAGTACAAGATCACGAGGTACAGCACAGTCTCCAGTAGCTACAGGTGAAACTCGAATAATTAGAATATCGTGCAAAAGTAATTGCAGTAAGTGCTGCAAAAGGGGCCCAAACCAATTACTGAGTACATATGCATGCTTGTACTTTTCAGAGGTCCGATATTGTTCTATGTACAATCCTTGTTTTATTGATTGCATGTAATCTACTTGTTTGAGGTTGTGGATTTGGGGTTCTTGGGGTTTTCATGAGCTGTAAGCCATAATCATCACAATTATGACAAATCACGGCTTGAACTATCTTGCTTTGCATGTAATGAGTCTATCTCATATATTAGTTTCACCTTTTTAAGTTGCATTAGTGAAATAAATGAACTTTGCACGATATTCTAATTATGCGAGTTTCACCTGTATCTATCTACTAGCTTGGAGAAGTGAGAAAGCAGGAGAAGGGAGCAAGGGGGAGGGGAGTGGCTTGCCTTGCTGTGTCTGTGGAGATACACACAGCTTACTAGCACACACAAGGATAGCTCCATAGGACCCATGCAAGGGAAAAGAACCACCCTAAAACAAGATATCAGGGCCAGTGCTTAGGGGACCAGCTGATTCTGCAGAAAGCTAAAACTTTTTAACATCAAGAAGCAGTAACCATTGTAAGTGATTTAATCAGAAATTTGAAATATCTTAAAAGAACATTTTGACTTTAATATAATTCTAAGCCTAGTTCTAGGTTAAATAAAATGTTAAACCCAGATGTATCATTAATATGACTTGTAATTATAGCCCAGCAAAACCTACATTTTTTCTTTACCAATTGTAAATCATTCAAGAGCTAATTAACAAACAATTTTGAGAGATAATTACAGTAGTACTAATGCTCATTTTCCTGGCACTTGATGCATCAAGCCGTTTGCCTCATGAGACAAAATTTAACAGTATCCATTTATCCAACATGTACAATGTTGGTTCTTCACACTTTGCAATCCCCCATTTTTAACTGATAAGAAGAAAAGCTGAAAACAGTCATATATTGACTAATTGACTCTAAGTACTGTACTTAATTGGTTATTTGAAGATACAAAATATTTCCATGAACTCAAACAACTCCATCCTCAAATAACTAAACAGGCATTGACTGTTTCTCCATGGTCTCCAGCCATTTAAACCTTATATCGCAAGTCAGAGGCAGCTCTCTAATTAGGGTAGTTGTGCTGTTGCCTAAGGCCTCATGCTCACAGAGGGCCTCGCGGCTGCCTAACTAGCCTCTACAGCTTTACTTCATCTGACAGTAGCGGATCCAGAGATATTGCTGCCATCTCCCAGGGGCGGATTGAATATTCGGGCACTGCCTGAAGGCCCGTGGCTTCCCCCTGTAGTGCTGATGGAATGCCACTTGTGATTTCCTGCCATCCAGGCCGCAGCCCCTGCAGAGGGCGAGAGAGAAGAGAGCCCACCTGGAGTGATGGGACATGCATAGGGGCTCCGCTCATGCCACCGCCCCTGGAGCAGTCAGCCAGCGGTGGCACCAGACTCTGAGGGGGACAAGGACAAGGAGGCGTTTACCTCGGGCTGCAGATTCCAGGGGGGTGGCAAAAATGCTGCCCCCAAAACATTTAGGCAGATGGGCTGCCTAATTAGAACGGGGAAGAAGCGGCGGGCGGGGGATAAAGAGGAGACGAAGACGTAGCGGCTGCAGGCAGGGGGCGGTAACAGAGGAGATGGAAGAGGCGGGGTGAAGATGGAGGAGGCGGAGGGCATAGACTGCAATGGAGGAGGCGAGGCAGAAACTGTGATGCAGGATCTGTTGGGGGGCTTTGCAGGATCCGTAGGGGGCTCTGCTGCCTGCAAAGCCCACCACAGATCCTGCAAAGCCCCCCTGAGATCCGGCAGACTGCAGGGTTTCAGGGGGTCTCTGCAGGATCTGTGGTTGGCTTTGCATAATCCGTAGGGGGCTCTGCAGCCTGCAAAGCCCACCACAGATCCTGCACTTCCCGCTGAGATCTGGCAGACTGCAGGGTCTCAGGGGGTCTCTGCAGGATCTGTGGGGAGCATTGCCGGGTCTCAGGGGGGCTTTGCAGAATCTTTGGTGGGCTTTGCAGAATCCATAGGGGTTCTGCACCCTGCAAAGCCCACCACAGATCCTGCACAGTCCCCTTGAGATCCTGCAGACTGCAAAGTCTCAGAGGGTCTCTGCACGATCTGGGGAGGGCCTTTTTTCAGGATCCGTAGGGGGCTCTGCAGCCTGCAAAGCCCACTAGAGATTGTGCACAGCCCCCCTGAGATCAAGCAGAATGCAGGGTTTCAGGGGGTCTCTGCAGGGTCTGTGGGGGTCTCTGCAGGATCCGTAGGGGGCTCTGCAGCCTGCAAAGCCCACCACTGATCATGTACAGCCCCCCTGAGATCCGATAGACTGCAGGGTCTCAGGGGGGTCTCTGCAGGATCTATATAGGTCTCAGGGGGCTTTGCAGGATATGTGGTGGGCTCTGCGGGGTCTATGGTGAGCACAGCCCGTTACAGATCCTGCACAGCCCCCCTGAGACCATGCAGACTGCAGGGCCTCAGGGGGACTGTGCAGGATCTGTGGGGGCTCTGCCCACCATAGACCCCGTAGAGCTCACCACAGATCTTGCAAAGCACCCCTGATTGTCTACACTGGAAAACCTAATACTAATGTCATGTCAAGCACGTTTTAGTGTATATTCTGAGTAATTGATTTATGTGTTATTAACCATATCCTCAGTATGGATTCCTTCAGTCAATTGTTTACTGAAAGCAGCTTATAGTTGATAAAATAGACACAATAACATAAATTTAATCAGTTGCAATCTGACAGGGCCCTACACTATATCACTATATATATATATATATA
>NW_017306517.1:741791-771570 GCF_000935625.1 Nanorana parkeri | reverse complement strand
TATATATATATATATATATATATATATATATGTTATGCTATTCATACATTTATCTCTTTCTTATAATCTGTGCATTACCTCCATCTGACTGATGCATTCCGTGCATTTCCTCCTCCTGACGGATGCAATCTGTGCGTTACCTCCTTCTGACCGATGCAATCTGTGCGTTACTTCCTTCTGACCAATGCAATCTGTGCATTAGCTCCTTCTGACAATGAAATCTCAGAGTTACCTCCTGACCAATGCAATCTGTGCGTTACTTTCTTCTGACCACTGTACTCTGTGCGTTACTTCCTTCTGACCGCTGCACTCTGTGCATTACTTCCTGCTGAACGCTACACTCTGTGCGTTACTTTTTTTCTGACCTCTGCACTCTTTGCATTACCTCCTACTGTCCAATGCAATCTGTGCATTACTTCCTTCTTATTGCTGTAATCGGTGCGTTGCTTCCTTCTGACCACTTCAATCTGTGCATTGCCTCCTTCTGACCAATGTAATCGGTGCGTTACTTTCTCCTGACCAATGTATTCTGTGCGTTACTTTCTTCTGATCACCAATGCCTGATTCTGGGTTATACATAGTTAATGTCAGAGCAAGCAACATTGTGTTTTTCAGTGTATTCCACAGAAACCAGTTTGGAGATGTTTCTAAAATGCTAGTCTTTGCAAATTGTATTGCTTATCTATGTTTTTGTCTTCTTGTTGTTTACTTTACAAATTCCCCAAGGTTGTCTCATTAATTTTACTATCATGATTGGTCTTGTAGTTTTGTATACGTGCATGATTTTAATTGGTTTAGGCTCTGCCATCCCCCTTTGTGTTTCACATATAACTTTTTGTTTTGACAATAAACCTATAGAGTGAATACACAATTTGGTTTGACTCTTTCTTCCCAAGTACTTATCTGAAGCTGACAGCATGATTGAATGCCGGAAACCTTAACGAGCAAGTCTTACCAGGAGATGTGGGTTCAAGTCCCACTTCTAAGGGTTCAAGTCCATTCAGAGTCATTTTCCTGAGGAACCGGAACACCAAATATGCAGATGTGACCATTATCCCCTAATCAAATTTTCATAAATGGGAGCAAATCAAGCTTCCATAGCTGTTCCTTTGAACTGTATATAATACTCATCAAGAAAGGAAAAGTAATTATGGGATAATAAAAGTTATATTGCTTCCAATAGGAAGTTTGCTTGCCCAGACACCAAAAAATGTTGTACAGCCCAAAGGCCAAACTTGTGTTCAATAAATGTATGCAGGGATGCCACATCCAATGATACCCAAAGATAATTCTCCTGCCACCTATACTATTGTAAAATACTGAACACGTGTCCAGTCGCGTACAAAGGAGGGTAAAGCTGGGACCAATGGTCGGAGGAAAAAAAAAACAAATATATCTGGTGAGATTGTAAGTAAGGCAATCAATGCCTGCAATAATAGGTCTTTCTGGGGGCTTTCTCTGATTCTGTTGGAATGTGATAAAAGTGAGGGATGACTGGATATTGGGAAAACAAATACTTATATTCAGTCTTGGAAATGATCCCTGTAACCCAAGCTTTATTTAATAGTTGATTTAGCTCTCCTTAAATTCCTGTGTGGAATTTTTTTGTAGTTTATGGTATGTATTTCATCTGCTTTTTAAGATGACCCTGAGGAAAGGGGCGTCTCCCCAGAAATGTGTCAGCCATAATGTCACCGCAGGCTCAGCAGTCAGAACATGTTATCTGGACATCTGTTTACTGGATTATATTGTGTAGGAATTGGAAACAAATTTTTTTGTTGTGCACAACGAAACAAATGAAAACGAAAAATGTTTTCATTCGTTTCGTCAAAGGAAACAAATTTGTATGTTGTTTCGGATTCGGACGCAACGAGCATCTGAATCCAAAACTGCACACTAAAACCGCAGAATGAGCGGCAGGCATTTCGTCCGCCAGCGCGTTCTGCACATGCACACCACCATATTGGAGTAGATCTTGGTATACACCAAGATGGCGGCGCGCCCATATGTTCGAGCACCACCATCCTTGTGTATACCAAAATCTACTCCAATATGGCCACCGCTCATTCAGCGTGTGACGTCACATGCTCCACCTCCAAGATGGCGGCGGGCATGCACAGAACACGCCAGCGGCCAATGTGACCACCAGCATGTTCTGAAAACAAATTTTGTATGCCTGAATATTGTTTTAGTATATTCAGGCATGTATTACATTTGTTATTTTGGATTCAGACGAACCGCCGAATCAACTGATTTGTGTTGATTTGCAGGTTCGTCTGAATCTGAATGCACATGTCTAATATTGTGGTCACCTTTAGATGTGGATGTGAAACCATGAATGTCAACTCTGTTGCATTAATGCATGCTGTCCTAAGTTAAATGTGAGTAGATCTATGTATTCTAATAAAGGTTTAATTTTTTAATACTATTGCATTCTTTTGTTTTTGGCAAATGATGAACCTGTAAAGAAAATTACAAGAGGGAGTTAAAGAACCAGAAGGGTCAAAAGAGTGGCACAGGAGCTAAAAAAAAAAAAAAGACACATCTATGTCCATTTTGGGCAACTACAGCTCTTGAAACCTCTCCCAGATCTTTGTCTGTAAGTGGACATCCTTTTAAATTAGGTGATGGCTCTATAAGAAATAGGTCATTATTTTTTATTGATCCCTACAGAATTGAAAGGAATTTTGACAAGTATGAAAAGGTGGAAGTTTCTGCCACAGTGGAGCCATTTGACACTGTGATGGAAAAAAATGTGGCACCATCTAGCCAAGACGCAGAGGAAGAGGTTGGTCTGTCAAATTTGACACTGCCGCAAAAGCAAGCAAGTGGCACATGTGTAAAGGTGCCACACCACGCAGATTTCATCTTCCAAAATGCAGGGTACACCAGCCCATGAGTTGCTTGGTAGGGGAAAGGCGACTTGAACGGAGACCTAGCTTGTATTATCTAATGTCACTCATGTCTCTCATTAAATTCCAGAAGAAAAGATGGTGGCATTGAGACATGAAATGCTTGTAATCTTATATAGGTTTCAGCCTACCACCCAAGATTCCCTAGATCAAGTTATTAGATGACACCACAATCATCACCTGCATTGCCATCCTAAGCTGCTTTTCCCCCAGCCACCGGCCTCTCACTATTACAGTGTACCGCTAGGAGCAGGCCAGTGGTAACAGAATGCTAGAGAGGTCCGTTCTGCATCACCCACCTTTTTTGTCCTTAAGTAAAGTTACAGTTTATTATACTGTATATATGTTTGCAATTATTTTTCATAATTTATTACTGTTTATAATTTTGTTTTTTCCCTTTTTCATTGTCAAAGAAAAAACTTTATGTTGTGCAATAAAACACTTTATTTAATGCATTCTGTTTGTCTCCATTTTTATTCAATTGACAGTGGATGGATCTTTTAGGAGGATTTTCCACACAAATTGTAGTTTAACAATGGTGTAATTTCGATGAGGAAGCAAACCACTTTTGTTTTTTTTATCTCTCCATTCTCCAGTGCTGACAGATTTTCTGGGAAGTCCTCTTCAGCCATTAGATGGCCACTGATGATATATCTTCTGCTGGTGCACACAGGTGTTACATCTTCCACACCACCTGGCCCATTGATGCCATAAGTGGCTTGTGGGTACACCACAAGGTGCATCTTTTGTGTACTGTGTACATAAACATTAGAAAACATCACTGGGGGAAAGCGAGATCTTTTTTGGCAGAAGAGACTTTGCATTTCACTTCTGACAAAAAAACACTGCCAGCAATTTTTTCATTTTCTCCACTTTATTTTGGAAATAATTGGGAGGAATTTATAGAAACTGATGGAGACAAAATCTGGAGCAGTTTATGCAACCGATCACCTTCTACCTATCATATTCAGTGCTTAACAGAACAAACTAAAGACAGAAGCTGATAGTTTGCAATGGGCTGCAGCAGTAGAGCGGCAGAGAGGGGAGAGATTAAGTGGTTGTGGCGGGGAGAAGAGAAGGAGCAGCTCAGCTGTCTTCTACTGTGCCCACTTCAGCGATCGGGCTCCTCGGTGGCCACGGCAGTTTCCTCTGCCCACTTCAGTTGCCATAGGTGGGAGAGAGAGCTTGCCGAACTGCAATTGGCCAGTTTCTGCTGTACGGGAAATAGAGCACCACGAGTCAGCTGGACGTGCAGGCAACCTCGCTCTTTTCCCACGATCCCCAGGAGAAGAAGTGGTCAGAGCAACTGCAAGTCCCTGTCCTTTCTGTGTGACCTCTGCACTGTGCGTCACAGCGCCGACCTCTGCACTGTGCGTCACAGCGCCGACCTCTGCACTGTGCGTCACCTCTGTACTCTTATAGTAGATCACTATAAATTTACCCCCTTATGGTGATTATCTGCAGCTAAGCTGCAGATTTGTTTTGCACCCTAAGGAGTTAGTTTTTGTTTTACCCCTCATGACATCACTGAGGGGGTTATTCACTAAGCTGCCAAATGTGGGCTGAGTTGCTGCACCATGGGCCTCTGGTTGTATTTGCCCCCTGGCCCTAAAGTTGCCAGTCAGCCCCTGGCATTACCCTTGTTAGATTGCTGGGACAGTAGCACTTTATTATGTGCTGACATATCTACATATGCAAAGTACATGAAGCTTTTTAAGGGTATTCCAAAAAAGAATTTGCACACAGTAGATTTAACATGAGTGAACATTACTATTGAACTTATATTACCACTTATATTCTAAACATAAAACATCCCCTTTTTTTCGACATCTGGGTATAGCCAAAAAACTTGTCAGGATGGGAGCGATGATCACTGTACAGGGGCCAAAACTGCACTTTTTACTCTCCCCGTAAGTAGAGGATGCACCCATAAATGCTTCTGAGAACGTAGACTGAAAATGGCAATAGCCAGAACCACAATCAGAGAGTACACAATGCAAACAATAGAAGAAGAATATGACTTCACAGGAAATGAATGACAGGAAAAAAAATGCAATGCAAAGTACATCAAACGTGCTACAATACTGCGGTAATTTCAACGCAATTCAATTGCATTAACATAAGCATTGTAGCGTGAATGGACCCTAACAGTTAAAGGGGAACTATGAGATGAGTGAAAATCACATTCTCATAGTTCCAGCCGACATGCAACATTGAAACTGTTCCACGTCGGCTCAATAGATCGGGAAGTGAGCGAACACATACCGTCACTCGGTCACTTCTCGATCATCTCCCTGCAGAGAACAGTGACTGTCAGTCACAGCTCCCTGCAGGGATTTCCCCCTCCACGCTCCAATCCTCCAGCGCTGACTGGAGGAATAGACGGGGGAGGGGGCGGGCACCGCTGGCTCTGCCTCTAGATAGGCAGAGCCAGCTGTCATTCACACAGCTGGGTGGATCTCGACAGCATTGTCGGGATCCGTCCTGGCTGCGGCGGTCTCAGTATACTGCGAGCTGTAGCTCGCGATATACTGAGCTTTTGGTCACCGGAGGAACGCTAGTATATGTCTTCCCGTGACCCTTAAGAGACCTGTGGGGAAAAACACTTACCCCATAGTTATCTTTTAAACCATTTTAGATATATGCTTTTCAACAGTGTATCTAGCTGTTTGTCTTGATCTCTCCGTTAATGCAAAGTAGGAAAGCTTCAAATGTTTACACAACTACATTATACTTAAAAAAATAGGAGGTCAAATATTCTCAGTGTGGCAACTTTTCATAGCAGTACTTGATATGGAAAAATGATTTGAACATCTAATAGCTTTCTTAGGATTATATAATTCAAGCTGTTTTCATAACTGAATATATTGACTTTTGATATATGATACAATATAAAACCAAGATACCTAATAGTATAATATATACATATCATGTATAAAGAATTATGCAGAGCAAGAAGTATCCTTTTATGTTTCTAAAGATTTCTTAATATTCATTTTCTGCAAACCATATTTTCTTAAAAATAGTTGCATGTCATTCCAATTGTTTTAATTTTAAATCAAAATTTCCATATAGAACTTCAAAACAAGTGCACCTTTAGCTTTATTTGACAAAAATCTCTGTCTCTGGACTGCATAATTAAAATGTATTATATGTTTCTACAAATGCTCTTGATTTTTTCACAAACAAGTGCACCTAAATAGGGTGAATTAAACTCTAATGCATAAGTAAATTATCACTTGAAGATGGAAATATCTAATTTCACATAATTAAGTAGAGTATAAAAATGTATTCTAGAAAAGAAGTGAGCATCTGGTTTTACACTAAAATGCATTTTATGATAATTTCGTATAATTAGGTTACATTAAAAACATTCTTATAGGCAAGTTTTTTTTTTTCCATTTAAGTGTAATTTCTGCATGTGTAATGGTATTTCATGGAAATCAACTGAAGATGCAACCAACGTTAATTTTGATCTCTATGCTGTTCATTTATATCCAATTCAGAATGTATTTGTGCAATTCCAAAACGATTAAAATGTAATGCCTCTAATGCAACTAAAATATGTCTATTGTAAAGAGAAAAGGGTTATCCTGAAATGGCAATACATAGTCTATACAAGATGTACACTATATTGCCAAAAGTATTGGAACACCCCTTCAAATAATTGTTCTGTGAAATGTCCTTGCTATTAAATATTCCACAGTTAACTGTTAGTGGTATTATAACAAAGTGGAAGCAACTGGGACCAACAGCAACTCAGCCACGAAGTGGTAGGCAACGTAAAATGACAGAACGGGTTCAGCGCATGCTTAAGAGCACAGTGTGCAGAAGTCGCCAACTCTCTGCAGAGTCAATAGCTACAGACCTGCATGTGGCCTTCAGATTGGCACAGCAACAGTGCGTAGAGAGCTTCATGGAATAGGTTTCCATGGCCGAGCAGCTGCATTCAAGTCTTACATCACCAAGTGCAATGCAAAGCGTTGGATGCAGTGGTGTAAAGCACGCCGCTACTGGACTCTAGAGAAGTGGAGACGTGTTCTCTGGAGTGACAAATCACGCTTTTCTGTCTGGCAATCCAGTGGACGTGTCTGGGTTTGGCGGTTGCCAGGAGAACAGTACTTGTCTGACAGCATTGTGCCAAGTGTAAAGTTTGGTGGAGGGGGGATTATGGTGTGGGGTTTTTTTTTCAGGGGTTGGGCTTAGCCCCTTAGTTCCAGTGAAGGGAACGCTTAAGGCATCAGACATTTTGGACAATTTCATGCTCCCAACCTTGTGGGAACAGTTTGGGGATGGCCCCTTCCTGTTCCAAAATGACTGCGCACCAGTGCACAAAGCAAGGTCCATAAAAGACATGGATGAGCGAGTTTGGGGTGAAGGAACTTGACTGGCCTTACCTTGAGTCCTTACCTTAACCTGATAGAACACCTCTGGGATGAACACCTCTGGGATGAACACCTCTGGGATGAACACCTCTGGGATGAATTAGAGCGGAGACTGTGAGCCAGGCCTTCTCGTCCAACATCAGTACCTGACCTCACAAATGCGCTTCAGGAAGAATGGTCAAACATTCCCATAGACGTCATTCAAAATATGAGGTATAAGACAGCCAGGTCTTATAAGGATTCAATTGAGCCCATATCACATAGTTCACAATCAAGTTGTTCTAATAGAATCAACTTGACGTACCCAGTCTGCTGTGGTAGGGAGCTTGCGCAGATTTCCACTGTCTAGAGTTGGCAATATGGGCAGCCACCTTAGAAGTGGTATAAAAGGCCCTGCTTAAGGATCTTGTATTTCACTGGCATCACTGAGAGTAATAGAATACAAGGGTCACTTGGTATTTCAGTATCAGTGATCATATTATAAATGTTTAAAATTCTGTCCCAAAATGGTGCAATAAAAAGGGGCAAGTGTGCCAAATATGGGCCATAGTCCCTCTTTCTTTGACATTTCCTGCATGTGTTAGCAATTGTCATATCTGTAGCATGTATGTCAGAGGGGCAACCATACCAGTGTGAAAAATTTTGTAATTTTGCTCTACTACTACTAGAAATAGTAATTTTATGAACAAAAGTAAAGACCTTGTTCCAGTCTGCTGGGTCTATAGGTTACTGTTGCTCTGATTCTCATTATAAGATTCCCAGTATAAGAAAGACTCAGTGGGAGGGTTTTTTTAAGAAGTTTAATAATAAAATAACTAAACTTTAAATAATAAAATCATGGCATTTACACCGATCAGCCATAACATTTTGACACCTGCCTAATATTAAGTGATTTACTCACCCCTTTTACTGCCAAAACAGCACTGACCCATTGAGGCATAGACTCCACTAGACCCCTGAAGGTATGCTGTAATATCTGCTACCAAGCCATCAGTAGCAGATCCATGGATCGGACTTGTTTTTCCAGCACACCCCCACAGAGGCTGAATTGCTTTGAGAGCTGGAGAATTTGGAGGCTAAGCCAATGCCTCAAGCTAGTTGTTGTGTTCCTCAAACCATACTTCAACCATTTTTGCAGTGTGCATTATTGTGATGAAAGAGGTCACTGCCATCAGGCAATACATTTCCTTAAAGGGATGTACTTAGTCTGTAAAAATGTTTACATGTCAAAGTAACATCCACATGAATGTCAGGATCTAAGGTTTCACAGCAGAACAGTGCCCAAAGCACAAAGGCAGTTCTAGACTTTGTGAGGCCTTAGGGGAAACTCAAAACGTGTGGCTCCCCATTCACACCCATAATGAAAAAAATGCAAATGATAAGTAAAAATGAACTGTATAAATTGCATATTTTAAGACTGGCATTTAATCCCAGCAGATAGGAATTCACCGCTGCTAGAGCTTTACAGCTGTCTCTTATCTAATTCTACAAATAACTTTACACAAAACCCTAAGTAAAGCAGAGTGCAGAGGCCAGTAGTAAGAAACATACAGAGTGCAGAAGGAAGTAACGCACAAAGTGCAGCGGTCAGAAGGAAGTAATGCACAGAGTGCAGAAGTCAGAAAGAAGTAACACAGTATGTTAGTGGTATATTATGCTCTAGGAATAAATTAACTTGTGGTGGTAGAGTTTTGATCACAGAATGTTAATAGTCATTATGCTTCTGTTAGTGGGGATAGAAGGCCTGGGGGTACATTGTTTCTCACATCCATAATTCACACATCAGAACATCCACAAAACAGACCCATACTGCGGCATCCCCTTGTCCCCGGATACGCCACTGCTGTCAGATAAAGTGAAGCTATAGAGGCAATTTAGGCAGCTGTGAGTCCCCTGTGAACATGGTCTTAGGCGACTGCTTAACTCACCTAATTAGAGAGACACCTCTGCCAAAGCATTACACTGCCTCTGCCAAATTGCCTTTTTCCTATAGTGGATCCTGGTGCCATTTCTTCCCCGGGTAAGCAACACACATACACCAGGCCATCCATATGATGTAAAAGAAAACATGATTCATCAGACAAGGTCACCTACTTCTATTACTCCATTATGGTGGACAGGGGTCAGCATTGGCACTCTGACCAGTGTGCAGCTACGCAGTCCCATATGCAGCAAACTGCAATGCACTGTGTGTTCAGACACCTTTCTATCAAATTCAGAATTGACTTTCAGCAATTCTAGCTACAGTAGTTCTTCTATTGGATCAGACTACATGTGCCAGCCTTCACTCCCCACATGCATCAATGAGCCTTGGCCATTACAGACAGTGTTGACAGATGTTTAGCTTCTTCACTTTTAATTGCTTTGCCTGCAGTGTGTCATACCCTTAAATGACAAAATGGCTTGTGCAGCAATTAAATGCGCTATTAAGTTTTCAGAAAATGTGGAGTTAAGTTCCCACAGCAGCCAACCTGTATTTTGCTCTTCGGGAGGAATCTGGTTGCTGCAAATGACGGCTCCACTTGTTCTCCAGAGCTGAGGAAACAATCTGGTAGAATGTGGCCACCAGAACCTCTACTTGTCAAGACTTTCCTGCACCGTGCAGCTCAGAAGTGCCCTATATCATGTTGCCCTACATTCCCAGAAGCATGCACCTCCACGGCAGACCAGTGTGATATGGCAGCAGGATGCAGAGCTGTGTCAGGGCTGGTGTCAGCCAGGCCACCGTGCAGTCAGTCAGACCCATGCAGCAAAGTTACTTTCACTCCGTACCGGTGTGACCCACCCACGCACATGCAGGGGCAGGAAGTTTGGAGTCCCTGGCTGATCTGCACCTCCGTCCCCCAAACCCACGCAGCAAACAACCCAGCACACAACCCCAGGTTGAGTGACACTTACTTTTCTCTGCCCTTGCTGTCGGAGGGTATGCCGTTACTCTTGCCTGTGATTGTCACAGCCTCCTGGGAACAACCCTGTCACCATAACGACACCAGCAGTGCCCGCCCTGATAGGCCGGCTCAGAGGCTAGGCCCAATCAGCGCTAGTCCCGCCTTACCACGGTAACCATTTTGATTTACTTTTTATTTAAAATTCAACATGAATAACAAAAAGGCACAGTGGAGGGAGTGGAGTAAAGATTAGTAATTACATTTAGAAGGTTATTCACTAAGGAGCCAAAGGATCTAGCCGTACCTTCGGCTGATCTTTCGGCTCACTTCGGCTTTTGGAGCCCTTTGGTCCAGACGAACTGAAGGGCTGCTGTACGGGCTACTCACAATGGCCCGTACAGCAGCCGAAGGCAAGAGAACGTCTCAGCTGAACCGAGTACATATGCTGATGTTAGTCACAGCCAAAGCAGGGAGAATGCTGGCTTCTCCCAGTTGTTGTCCTTCAAAGATAGACCAGTGTCCGCAGGTTAAGGAAACTAGGCTGTCATTAAATGACAACAACAGGAACCCAATTGCTTTCATTTGTCTGGGACCTGCAGGAAGACTCTGGCAAGTGCCGGCCACATGAAAACGGTTGGGTGTAGCTAGCGGTGATGTCACCGCTAGCTCCACCCAATTGTTTACATTTTGTCGGAATCTGTCAGATTCTTCATTCTGTGGCAGGAGTTCATCACATGTGGTTGGATCGGCGGGCGTTTTTTTATTTTTTTATTTCACCGAGTCATCATCGATGTGGACGTGGACAACACTAGACATCTTAGGATTACAATGTTGGATCAATTTTTGGGATTTTTTTTAAATAAAAGAATTGTCAAAACTTGTGTTCTTTTTTTTACAATGAAATGTTTTTTATTCATATGTTATTTAATCCTTTTATTCATATGTTATTTAATCCTTTAGTGAATGGGTATGGGTTCAAGTACTCCCTACACATTCACAAGGGGGGCCACATCTGGGCGCCCCTTTATTAAAGGGGGTATTCTGATACAAATAAGCCCTCCTGCCCGCAGACCCCCACAACCAATGGTCCAGGGCTTGTGGGGAAGAGGCCCTTGTCTCCATCGGCATGGGGACAAGGTGTTTTTCCAGGGGGGACCTTGGAAAAGCACCCTCACAGTGCTGAGAGCATGTGGCCTGGTATGGCGCTTGAGTGTTGCTTGTTCGTCCCCCCCCCCCCTTTCCTGCCCTGCCAGACCTGTGCTCGGATCAATGATCTAGTTTGGAATTTTAGGGGGGACCGACATTTTTTCCCACATTTTTAGGGGTGGGGTTCCTCCATAAAATTCCTACCAGACCAAAAAGACATGGTATTATTTTGGGGGGAACCCCATGCACTTTTTTTTTTACTTTGATCCCTCCTAACTTTCCTACGTCCCTATGGTTTGGGAGGAGTAACCTACACTTTTTTTTTCTTTATTTTTGTATTCTTTTCTTTATTTTTTTATTTTTTAACATTTATTTAAATCATTTTTGTACTTTTTTTTCCTTTTGTTTACTTTTTTAAAAATGTTGCTCGCTATCAAGGAGAATAGGGGGGGAACGGCAGCGGGTTCTGCTCGGCTGATCCAGATGTTGGATCGTTTGAGTCGAATGGCTTCTGCACTTCAGCTCAGCCGAACATGCTAAGCATGTTGCCAGCCGAGGGCAGCCGATGTATGGCTGATTTTAGCCGTTGTAGAGTCTAGGTGAATAGCCAAACGCCGCTCGGCTCAGTTCACTTATGCAGCTTAGTGACTAACCCCCTTAGAAATGGTCCCTGTATCCCAATGTGTTCTGAGGTAGACAACAGAAAAGGCCAGCTAAGGCGATCAAACACCTTTTCGGCATTAAGGCTTAAAATAAAAAACGCTCTGTCAGTACAATTTATGAAATCTAGAATGCTTATAGTGCGCCTAGTACTATCTCTGGCTTGCCTACCAGACACTTGTTTAACTCATAAAGATTGAACCATTAGGGATAGGCACCACCCCCCTAAGTAGAAATGTATACAAAAAAGATAGAGAAAAGATAGATCATTATACTTAAAAACATATTTTGATGCAATGTTTTAGAATACCTCCAACCTCCCTGAGGAAGCACATACAGTTGTGAAACACGTCAGGGATTGGGCCCACAGTGGATTATACAATTATTACAGGATTTAGGACATGAAAAGGAGTCTATGATATATAAATATATTTAGACATGTATGGGCACCAAAATGAGTTAGTTTGATTTTAATATAACATTGTATCAAGTCAATGACATTTTAAATGTAATCAAGTCTTCAAATTATCTTTATGTATTAAAATATATTTTTTATACAAAACCATGTATGTTTGATGGACATTTCATATGGTTTGGACACTTTTAAAGCCCCGCTTTTCTCTATTCTTTTGTATACATTTCTACCAAACACTTGATTTGTATGTATTGAAGAGGGAAGTATTGCATCAAGGCAGAGAGCTAACAGTTTAGAAAAAATATTTAAATCAGAATTTAAATCAGAGCTATGGGGCGATAATCAAAACAATCCAAAGGATCCTTATCTGGTTTAAGCAGTACTGTGATGTGAGAGGCAAGCATAAAAGTAGGGATAGGATAGGCTTGGAAAGTCATTGAACAACTTCAACAGATGGGGTGAGGAAGGCTGTCGAGGCCTAGAGCTTTACCATTAGGCAGGTGTAGGGAATGACAAGGCTGGGTCTTTGAAGGTTGATATATTTTGCCACTGTTTGGGTGTAAGGGCCACCAGAGGGTTAATCTTCCTGCCACAGGAAGCAGTTTAAAGGGTCAGCAACTCCAGAGAGGTCTAAAAATAAACAATAAAAGGTGATCAGCGCCAGTAAGTGTAATGTGGAAATAAGAGCTACCAAGCACTAAGGATATAACTAAATATCTGGAAAATGTGAAAAACAATATTGTGCCGAGCTAATAATCATACGTAAATTGTAAATTGTAAAGATGGGTCTAATAGTCACAGAAAGTGGAAGCAATTCTATCAGGATTTATCTGTTCCACTCCATTGGCATGTTTAATAGAATGTATAGAGTTTTGGGCCATATCTGATTTAAGTTACGGGCTAGTATGGTGTGGGCCTTTTTACCTTTTTGATAAAACCTCTGTTTAACATAGAACATCGACTTCTCCACTGCTTCCATATCCATTTGTTGCAATTGGGACCGTAGTCTAAGGATACGACGGAGCGTGGAAAAGGAAGGGTAGACAGTAAACGTCGCTAGGGGGGCTTTCAGTTGAGAGGTGAGCCATTCATGCGTAGAGTGACATTTGAGTTTGCAAGACAGAGCAATGCAATGGTGTCAAATGACATCCTTATGGGCCTCCCATAAGGTGCTGGATTGGTCAAGAGGACCTTTGTTCAAGGAAAAGTAATCAAGCATGGAAGCTTCAAGTTGGGATCTAGAAATTTGGGATCACTAATTTCACCAGTCATTCAGATGCCAATTACATGTTTTGGCAGGGAGGACAAATAATCAGATGGGTAAATTTATGGGGGCATGGTCGGACCAAGTAATAGGGCCAATCTCTAACTGTGAAGAACCCCCTTCGCCTCTTGTGCTGGGATTTTTTTTGTTCACCAATTTTAGGTATTGGCCTCTAGTTTTTGTAAATGGGGTTAATCATAAAGAATTTGTTGCTATCCCCATTGAACATCTTGTACATGAAAATCGTATCCCCCTTAATATCCTTACTTCCCACAAACGTGAACAAGTTTAAATTTAGTAGCCTTGTCTCATAGCTCTGGTCCTCCATTACCCTAATTAGTTTGGTTGCCCTCTGGACTCATTCCAGCTCAAGGAAATCCTTTCTGTTTACAGGTGACCAAAACTGGACTGCATACTCCAGATGAGGCTAAACCAGTGATCTGTATCTAGCATTTTACAAACTACCGATGTTAGACTGACCGGCCTATAGTTCCCAGGTTGGCATCTTGCCCCCTTTTTGAATATTGGAACTACCGTAGCCCTCCGCCAGTCACTTGGGATTCTACCAGTCATTAAAGAGTCCATAAAAATGAGGAATAATGGTCTTGTTATGACCTGGCTTAGTTCTTTAAGTACCTCGGGGTGCAGATTATCTGGTCCCACTGCTTTATTTGCATTAAGCAGTTTAAGTCTTTGTTGTATCCCGGTTTCGGTCAACCACTGAGGTATATTTTGTGTGGAACTATGTGCTTTATCGTGTACATCAAACCCGTTTCTCTCCTGAGTGTATGCTGACAAAAAGGTGTTCAGTGCCTTTGCCCTTTCCTAGTCATTTGTGACTAACTTCGCGTATCCGTCCTTTATTGGGTCTACCTGCTCCTTTACCTTTTTACTGTGTTAATATATTGGTAGAATTTTTTGGTTTTTTTTTTTACTAACTGTGGCGATATGCTTTTCACACTCTATTCTCACTATACACTCACTATTTTAGCTGCCCGGATTACTAGTTTGCATCTTTTATTACATTCTTTGTAGTTAAGGAACGCCAATGCGGTCCCCTCCATCTTATATTTTATAAATGCCACTCTCTTGTCCTTGATGTGCTGTTTTACAGTCTTATTTAACCATACAGGCCTAGTTTTTACCCAATGGTATACACTTGGCAATAGCAAATTATAATGTGTTCTTAAAACAATCCCACTTTTAGTCAGAGTTCAGGTTGTGAAATAGGTTTTTCCCATTTGATGTCGCCCACTAGGTGGCACAGCTTATCAAAGTTAGCCTTTCTGAAACTTAGGGTTCTTGTCCGTCCAGCCCACTTCTGTATCCAATATTGCAGAAGGTGACCCGTTCAGAACCCCAAGTACCATGAAGGAAAGTATACCTGCTCCCCCGGGTGTATATAAACTTCAGATGATTGGATCGGACATGTAGATTTAAAGAGAACTGCTACCCCAGCCTTCTTCGAGGGGGAAGTAGCCAAATAAGAAGTAGGAAAACACAAATCGTAAGAATTGGAAAGAGCCCCGAGGGAAAAAAATTTGTTTTCTGAAGAAACACTAAAATTCCAATATGTCCCCCTGCACTCCTTGCAGCGAGTCCGGCGCGAATCACAATAATGGTGCTTGCAGTGATACTCTGATAGATGGATGGCGCAGTGCACATCAGACAGCAAATGAACAGGAATCACCAGCACTCAGTGGAAAATATTCAAACGATAAAGTCCATTTAATCAGACAAATCATCATACATGTTGCAATAATTATAACTGACGTTTCGGGGCCGTGCAAGGACCCTTCATCAGGGCAACAATGTAACACAAGGTGTAAGGTGTCGAAATGCTTAAGTTCTCTTGATAACATCGGGATCAAAATGCTTAAGTTCTCTTGATAACAATCCCCATTTTGGGCTAGAGTTTAGTCCCTTCACATTCAAACAGACAGTTGTATTGTATTTGGGGGAGTCTTTGTGGCATGGAGGTGGGGGGAACCAAAGAATAGGGACAAATCAGTACAGATATAATGTCATAAACAAAAATATTTGCGCTATTGGCTTTTCCACCCTTCAAAATTGCAAAAATAGCGACAGCTGCAGTGAAAAACCAAGAGGTGAAAAAACACCCCTGGGCAAACAATAGCAAAAAAAATTACACCGCACTATCTCCCCTTATCATAAAAACCCTTTTCACCAAACCCTTCAATTCTAAATAATTAATTGATGTTCAAATAAAAAAAATAATTGTATATCAAAGTGTCCACAAATAGGTGTAAAAATCTCAGACAAGAATGCGAAACTAAGACACATGGACCATTGCAAATTCATCACCATACTAATGTATATAACATAGTGAATAAGTAAGTGATCCAAACAAAAGTGAATTGGATAAGCATGTACTGTAGATAAATAAAAGAGCAACTTGTTCTCTAATCACTTAATAAATAGGCAAGCGGAAATCATTCTAAAAGTTCATTTAACTGAAACTGTCCAACAGAGATCAATGCTTTCCCACCTTCATGCAATGAAACAACTCTTTAAACACTCACCAGATCCCCCTGATGAGAAAGCATGTAAGGAACTCTTTCTTTTACTCCTTCATTTGGATGGGATCTCCACTGCATACATCCCGGCGGTCTCTCATGATACAATGTGTATCAGCCACATCAATGCATCCATGGAAAAAGTCTGGATTGACAAAACTAGTCGGGAGAGAGTGTGCACGGTGCTATACCTATCGGCTATTTTAGATTAATCAATTGATAGTGGATTGAGAAAGAGTTTTTGGATCGATCTGTATCGAACAGGTTTTTATCTTTTTGTAAGTTCCTTTTTATTTTGTGCTGATTGAATGTTTAAGATTTTCTGCTATGTGCCTTTTATTTTTTCATTTCGGATATTCTACCATGGATTCTTTTGGGAGTTGTTCCCCTGATACTGTTAAGTATTGCTAGCGATGCGTGGAAACCTCTACGAGGGAAAATGCTCTGTTATATTTATTAGTTTTAAATAAACACAGAGCTGATTGCGGACGTGGAAGTCAGGGACAACCTAGGGAGCAGTGACTACAGAATGATAATGTTCACGGTAAACTAAAGGAAGCATAGGCATGTAGGCAATACAAGACTCAATTTTAAAAAAGGTGACTTTAATAAACTAAGAGGCCTACTATGTGACATAAATTGGGATACAATCTTCCTGAATATGAACACTGGAGGAGCAATGGGGTGGTTTCAAGGAAATCTTAAACAAAACTGGCCAGTGCATTCCATTTACTACTAAATTAGAAAAAAAAGTTAAACCAGGGTGGTTAACAAGCAAGGTAAAACAACACAAAAGAGAAAAGGACTTCAAAAAATATAAATCTGAGGCATTCAAAAAATACAAGGAATTCAACAAAAGATGTAAAAAAGCAATCAGGGCAGCAAAAGTAGAATATGAAGAGCACATAGCACCTGTAAGCAAAAAGAACCCCAAATAATTATTTAAATATATAAATAGCAAGAATGGGATGGAACATATAGGCCCCATAAAAGATGACGAAGGGAGGTCTGCTACCTGCATCAGGAGAAAGCGAACATTTAAATTAATTATTTTCTTCTGTCTTAATAGACGGGATGGATGTGGGCATCAATCAGGGCACCAGCAGCAGAGATAGTAGCATCAGTTTTAATGTATCTCAGTGGATGTCAGAGAGCAGAGAAATAGAGCGGCTAGAAAGATTAAATGTAAACAAGTCCCCAGGACCTGACAGGTTACATCCAAGGGTACTAAAGTAACTTAGTCAGGTAATAGCCAGACCATTGTACAAAATTGTTATGGACACTATGACAGGTATGGTCCCTTCTGATTGGCGGAATGCAAATGTTGTACCAATATTCAAAAAGGGGAAAAGAAGTACACCAGAAAACTACAGGCCTGTCAGCTTAACGTCAATACTATGCAAAATATTCGAAGGCATAAGGGACTACATGCAGGAATTTGCAAAAAAACTGGTATCAGTAGTAACCGACATGGTTTTTTGCAGAACTGTTCTTGTCAGACCAATCTATTAAAATTTTATGAGGAAGTCAGTGGTAATTTAGACAGAGGAATACCAGTAGACGTGATGTATCTGGACTTTACTAAAGCATTCAATATAGTACCCCACAAATGTTTACTTCATAAACTAAGGTCTATAGGTCTAGATTGAATTGTATGTGCATGGGTGGACAATTGGCTGCAAGAACGGAGCAGTTCTGGTTGCTGACTCTCAGGAATGATGTCCTGGAACTGGAGAGAGTTCATAGAAGGGCTTCAAAATTAAAAAGGGATAGAAGGCCTGAATTAGGAAGACCACATTCAAAATTGTAACTTATTCACCTTAGAAAAAAGGCGATTAAGAGGAGACCTTATTGCAGTCTTTTATATCATCAATGGGGACCACGATATTTGGAAAAAACTGTATTGAGAACCCGGGTACACATGAGTTAGAAGATTGGGGGTTCAATCTTGGAAGTCGTAGGGGTTGTTTTACTGCAAGAGTAGAGAAATTTTGGAATACCCTTAAACAGGCCTTGGCATCCGCTGATAGCATTGATAAATTCAAGAACCTTCTTGATGAGTTTATTCTTTCGCTTAATCTGCAGGGTTATAGGAAGTGTTAGAGCAAGATAAATACCCACACGCGCACACACACACACACGTTGAACTGGATGGACGCTTGTCTTTATTCAACCTTGCCTACTATGTTGTTTCTTCTTCCTCTGCAGACTGTAAAAAAATGTCAAATGTCACTATGCTGCAACAAAAAATATAGTTTGTAAATGCTACCGCATCCGAAATTACCGAAAATTCGGATTTGTCCGAATCCCGGACCGAATTGACTTTCAGACCCGAAATAAAATAGCAAAAAATCCGAAACAACCCGAAAAAGCAAACTGAATTTTTTTCTGGTTTACATATCTTAAATGTTTCTCCTGAGCCCCAGATGCGACACTAGGTTTGTGTGTCAGGGTGAATATTTTATGGAGATTGTCCTGGGTAAATTGACAGTTCATGTCCTTTTCCCAGAAAGTCATATAGTGGGGACTGATGATATACTCCTCTACACGTGGTTCAATAGGATAGCATAAATTTGGGATATGTAATGAATAGGTGCAGGTGATTGTAGACAGAGAATCTTAAAGGGGGGCAACAAAGTCCCTCAGCTGGAAATACTAAAGCCACAAACCAGAAAATGTGGGTTAGTCTGCAATCAGAGTGCTGCTCTTATGACTCAAATGTAGCATCCTAGATACTGGGAAGAGGTTTACCTTAGTTCAACACACAAAAAAGGAGTCCCGGTTCCCTAGTATAGGTGTCAAAGTATGAGAAAACTTGAGTCCTACAGAGTAATGAGTCACACATTTACAAATGTGGGGGGGGGGATGCATATCGGGAGGATAGAGAGAGGAGGATGATCCTAAGGATGAGAGTAAGGGAAGATGCGTCACGGAGGTCTCCAGTCCAGCCCACAGTTTATCCTGCTTATGAAAGATCCAATCAATCAATGACGTGAGTTAACAAAGCAGCATTGTAATATAATTCCAGGTGGGGAAAGCCAAGGCCACCCAATTGCATACCTTAAACCAAGATGTCATATCACAGACCGGGGGGGGGGTTTAGAGTGGTTCCATACGTATTTGATCAGAGCAGATTATATTTTTTCAAATTAGGTTTTGGGCATAGAATTTTGGAGAGCCTGAAAAAGACATAAGAAATGGAATAACATATCCATCTTGAAAAAGGCCATACAACCTAACCACAAATGCCTTTTGGGTAGGGATGCACCGATACTGGGCATTTTCATGAGTACTCATACTCGTGAAAATACCCCGATACTAAGAGCTGTTAATGGCACTTTACATTTTTAAACACAAGTGGCTGCCATAAGGCCCTGTGCTGGGACCTTGCAGTGGTTGTTAACGGCGGTCCAGCTGCACATCTCCTCCTTCCCGCCGCATGCATAGTCATTATCAGACCCCCACCACCCGCATCCACCCACACAGCAATGGTGAGACCTGGCAACGCCCTGGTAAAACCTGCACACAGCCCTCGTGAGACCGCACAGCCATGGCGAGACCCGCACACAACCCTCATACATGTGAAAATGCCTTGATACTAGGAGCCGTTAACGGCACTTTACATTTTTAAACACAAGCGGCTGCCATAAGGTCCCGTGCTTGCTCTGGACCTCACGGCAGCCTGCTTACAACAGCTGCACATCTTCTCCTCCTTCCCGCCACCTGCATAGCCATGGTAAGACCTGGCACAGCCCTCGTAAGACCCACATGCAGCCCTGATGAGAAAGCACATCCCTGATGAGAACAGCACACCACCCTAGTGAGACCCACATGCAGTGCTGGTGAGATCACACAGCCATGGTGAGATTGCATACAGCCCTGGCGAGACCACGCACATCCTCCTGAGACCTGGCACAGCCCTGGTGAGTCCACAAACAGCCCTAATGAGACCACACACAGGCCTGGTGAGACCCTGCACTTCCTCCTAAGGCCCCATACAGCCCTAGTGAGAGCGCTCGCAGCCCTGGTAAGACCCTGCATGGCCTCCTGAGACCCCGCATAGCCCTGGGGAGACCTCAAGCAGCCTCCAGAGACCCCGCACAGCCCTAGTGAGCAACACAGAGTGTGTAGCTGCATATTGTTCTGAACTGCTGTATAATGTATTCCTGGTATATGTAGTCCTCTATAGCTGATGGTATTCTGCATTGCTGTACAATATATTGCTGGGATTTGTAGTCCCTCTACAGCTTGAAGTCAGTGGCAGAACTACCAGGGTCGCAGGTACGACTGGACCTTGCCACTCTACCACTGTCCAGAATCATTAGTCTGTATTGATTTTAAAAAACTGTCACATGACGCAAAAAAAAAGTACCGGTAATTGGTATCGGCAAGTGCATCCCTACTTTTGGGCTTCCAGTTTCTAGGTCTACCTAATAAGTTTTGCAATAGAGGCATGTAGTTTAGGCCATAGGGTTTAGACATGTCTGATGGCATTTGGATCCCCATGTATTTAATAGAAAATGATGACTGAAATGGAAATAAAGTAGAGGGGTTGTTGTTCAACAGTATGCAGGGTCACATTTAGCACTACTGATTTATATTTTGTTTTTTTTTAAAGTTCACACTAGGACTGGGATTCCAAACATAGAGCAGCATACCTCTGTGATGTAGTCCTCCCGCTAAGAGGCCATGAATCAATGGGTTTGCTCGGAGGACCCTTACAAGATATTCCATCGCCAGTAAATAAAACAGAGCCTGGGTAGGGAAATTACATACACTGGAACTAGCATTAAAAGTGGTTTCAGGTTTTGGGGAAAAAAACATCCTTAACCATTTCGGGGCCATAGAATCTACCTATGTCCTGGTCTTGAAGTTGTTATACTGCAGCCGTGAACGTGTTATTGTTTTTTTTACAGCAGGTAGAGGGTTTCAAAGTACAAGTGATCAATTGTGCTTTCAGAAAATATATAATTGTTTGGGGGTTTAACGTTTTTTTTCTATCTAAAAAATCAGATTTTAACGTGTGAAAAATGAAAAAAAAAATGGCTCCGTTCCTGGTTAAACTGTTAGGAGAAAGTGCCTGTGTAGCCGCCTGGGCCCAGTCCTTTACCAGAAGGCAAAGACGAAATAGTGTGTTTAATCTACAAAGTTAAGAATGAGGTAAGAAGAAGCTTTCTTTGGGAGGATAGGGGGTTTTGTATAGTCTATGGAGACCAGACTTCTGTACTGATGAACACTGTGGGGTGCAAGTCGGAGACTAGTGTGACGAGACGAAGTAGTCAATCCTGCTTTACAAGTGATTGACAGCTGAATGAAAAGTGTATTCCTCATCAGAAGGGTGCAAAATATCGATAAGGTTTAGAGTGTGTAGCTTAGGTTTAAGTCTACTGAGACTAAAAAACAGGACCCGTGTCTTCCCATGATAATTGTCCCCTTGTATCTGTAAAAAATAAGTCAAGGCAATCGACTCGCTGTATTTTTTTTTATACGTTTAACTGGGCATCCAACCAGCTTTCTCAATTCAGAATGACTTGTACAAAAAATTATTGGGGAATAATTATGGTGAATGTTGCTCCAATCCACATAATCTGTTAGTCACAACCAGGTGTTGATTGCATACCGAGATACAGCGCTTGATCAGGGGGGGGTCCTATAAAATTTAGTACTGAATGTACTTGTTCAGTTGAACGGCTTCAGAAGCATATGGACCGGGAAGTCCGACCGTTGGGTGAGTCTAACAGATAAGGGAGGGGAGAAGCGCTGCAAACCAAGTGAAAAACAGGGCGATTTTTTGGGAAAAGAGGGCTGGAAAAATAGGGGCCAGTTGTGATTCCCGACCTTCAGTGGTTGATCCAATTTGACCAAAATGTCCCAGAAAACATAAATCTGTGATACGGAGATGAGTAAAATTGTGTGAAACAAATCAAAACAAATGTAGAAACTTACCCTTAGGTAAGGAGTGTTGCGAAATCATCGGCGAGGAGTAGAGGTGGATGGTTCCGGTGTTCCAAGGATTCTTGACTGCGACCCGTTGTTTGGTGGGATGTCTGTCGTCTGTTGTCCTGTTGATTGAAGGTAGCGAGGAGGCGGTGGCGGTGTGTTCTTCACTTGCCTTAGGTAAGGAGTGTTATAAAATCATCGGCGAGGAGTAGAGATGGATGGTTCTGATGTTCCAAGGATTCTTGACTGCGACCTGTTGTTTGGTGGGATGTCTGTTGTCCGTTGTCCTGTTGATTGAGGGTAGCGAGGAGGCAGAGGCGGTGTATTCTTCACTTGCTGGTCAAGGAGGGGGGGGGCTTTCAGGCGGGTATGCCCTTGGGGGATATGTCAGAAGTCTTCCCTGGTAGTGTCACACTGTGACAAGGAGATTGCTGACAGGGGATTCAGGACACCTCATAGACACCCTACAACACTACACCTGGGAACCCACGTACCATTGGGCGTCCCTTGATGTTTGTTCATTGTAAACATCCATTCCCCATGAAGTAGGCCTACAAGCACTCCAGTTTTATCTCACACAACACACGGCACTCCACTACAAACAAGCACAATTCATTGTAGACTCCACTAAGTTCACGTTGGAGCACAACTATTTTCTTTTTTTGGACCAATTTTACATCCAGATCCAAGGCACACCCATGGGAGCTAATTATGCCCCTAGCTATGCCAACTTGACTATGGGGCACTGGGAACAATTTCACATATGGCAAAATAACCCGTTCGCGAAACACCTTATCTTTTATGGACGCTACATCGACAACATAATCATTATATGGGACGGACCTGTCGACACCTTCACTGATTTCCTAACATTATGCAACACTAACCCCTCCGGTCTTAAGTTCACACATATGATCGACGATCACAAACTCATCTTCTTAGATCAGGTACTTACACACAAAGACAACAGGATCATAACCAGAACCCACTTCAAACCTACAGCCGGCAACTCTAATCTTCATTTTAATAGTTGCCATCATCCCCTATGGAAACGTAATGTCCCAAAGGGTCAATTTTGGAGACTTAACAAAAACAGCACCAAAACAAATGACTCTCTCAAACAAAGCCACCTCCTAAAGAATAAATTCATTGAAAAAGGGTACCCAAAAAATCTGGCCACCAAAGCCCAGGAGTTTTTTTCCAAACCTAACTACACAGACAAACAAATGACATATAATAATGCAGTACGCTTCATCACACCATTCAACAGTAGCTACAGAGCCATTGAATATATCTTAAAGAAAAATTGGCACCTACTACAGTGTGACCCGAAATTAGGTCCATCTTTACCACCCAAACCAACCATAGTGTTTAAAAAGTGTCTGTGATTGGGGATCTGTTCAATGATAAAGACCTGGAGTTTTGTAATATTTTTATTGTGTTTGTGGAGGAAGTGTCTCGGGACACTGTGATCAATGTCACCTTTCTCAATAATACAATTCTCAGCACTCCTCACTACACTGAACTACATACACAATGTTATTCATCTTGTGTTTTGGCGTTGGGTCTTTAGGGTGAACCAGTTTTTGCCTCAGTGTATTGCTGGGTTTAAAGCAGACAGGGATGTGATGTGTTTTAAAAACCCTTCTGAATTTCTCAGACACCCCAACTACATATGGGATGACCAAATTCATCCATTTGTCATGCTTTTCACCCTCACTGGTACTCTTGGCATTCTTTCCTCTTCTTTTTTCTGTTTTGACAAAAGCCCAATCTGGATACCCGCAAGTTTTAAGGGCCCCCCAGAGGTGTTTGAATACCTTCGTCTTGGCCTCTGTTCTGGCGGGAATTTTCTCTGCCCGGTGGTGTGAGTCCTGATGACTCCCAGTTTGTGGTCTAAAGGGTGTTGGGAGTCAAATAGCAGGTACTGGTCCGTGTGTGGGTTTTCGGTAGACCTCTATTTTCAGCCTCCTTCCCTCTTCTGCTGCTCCTAAACATACTCTCTCTGGGCAGGTTATGAACACCTCCTAGACTTCAATTATACAAATACAATCAACACCTGGTTGTGACTAACAGATTATGTGGATTGGAGCAACATTCACCGTATTTATTCCCTGATAATTTTTTGTACACGTCATTCTGAATTGAGAAAGCTGGTTGGATGACCAGTGAAACGTCTTCAAGAAAAATACGGCACGTCCAGTTGCTTTGTGTCAGGAAAAGTCCCGCTCTTTCCACGTAAAAACGCTCATGCGCAGTACACAGCTTTTCCACGGAAAAACACGCCAAAGCGCGCACCGGAAGTGACGCGCACTTGGCGCGGAAAGGTGCACGGGAAGTGACACGATTGTTTGATTCACTGCCCTATTTTAACCCGGCTCACATGCCCATTAGTTGCTGGTTTGTCTTTTCAGCTTGATTGTGTTCCTTGTATCCTGTTTAGCCTTGTCCTGTATGCACCTGAACTCCCTGGATTTTGACCTGCTCCTGTTTGACAACCATCCCTGCTTGCTGCCTGTCTTTTGAGCTCGGACCGTTTATTGGATATTCTTCTGCCTGCTCCCTTTTGTACTGCATCGGATCTCCTGGCTTTTGACCCCGGCTTGTTGTGACCTTGATTACTGGATTTCCCTGAGCACTCGTGCCACTCCTTGTCTGCCTGGCCTTTGTCCCCAACCTCAAAGGCCACAAGACACGAGGTGCAAGAGAAGCCTCCTCAAACATTCGGTCTCCCTACCAGGTACGTGATACTTTGACTTATTTGTTTACAGATAATATAGTATTTGGTCAATGACATTATCCAGAGTCCCTGGTCTGTTTGCTGCCATACAGAATCCAGTCAAAGATCTGGCATTTATGATGGTAGTAGTAGTGGGTGAATATTAGATGTGGTAGATCATCATGGTTAATGTGGAACAACAGCACTGGATGACATTGGATCTACATCAGGGAATATTGTTTATTTTTATATTAATAAAATACTTATTTATGTGAATGTTTTTATTTACTTTGTGTGAATGAGTAACAAGGGGGACTATGTATCCTGAACTAATTCACCTAGGTGAAGGAGTGTGGTTTTCCTAAAAATTCTCAAGAGACCCTTATACAGGCATGCCGGCTGGGTGGCCAGAAAATAGGGGGCAGAGGTGTCAGGAAAGGAACTATACCAGGCCCACATCCTGTCAAAGAATGTGAGGGTCTGTGTAATGACACACACTATTATAACAAAAGAATAAAAAGGTTGAATCTCAACTGTGGATGCATAAGCTAATTACCTGAACACAGAGTCCATGTCTCCCAATACAATGGCAACTGCGTTACTTTATTATTACTTCATAAGCCACTTGTACAGGATTCACTAGTAGAACAGTCCGTTCTTAGATAAAGATGAGGAGTTATAGCCAGCAATTATAATTCGGAAGTACTAATGTCCAGCATGCGTTCCACTACAGTCCAGCTACTTGGCATATAACTCAATAACAAACAATAAAAGTTGATTCCAGCAATCATAAAGTAACAGAAGTTAACTTGACAAATCATAAAACGCATTTGTATGAAAGGTAATAATGAGTAAAAGTACTTGCGGTTTTGTGAGAAGCCTTACTTGAGCTGGCTGCACAACATGGCCTTCTTGGAAGCTGAGGAATGCTCATCCTGTATAGGGAGTTGGGATATGGAGGTGCAGGTAGTCTACGCTCAGCAACAGAGGAAACAGTATGTCCTACATCATACACTTCCCCTATTGAGTAGGAAAGAGGACGAGTAGCCTTGAAAGGAGTTGTAATTAATGTGAGTAGATGAGATGCAGATTATCTGCCAGGATGGAGAGTGGAATGAAATAGCTTCCAGTCAAGATGAATGTAGCAATTGCCAGGAAAGAGAGCAGGACAGGCTATAGCAGTAGACAGGATGATGAGCACTTTGAGGACACCTGCTCAGTGTGAGCACATTGCTTGAACACTGAGCGACTGAACTTCCAGGCTTAAGCCAGCTGGGAAGGAGGAGCTGGTTGACGCCTCAGCCTCTGACAGGCAGGGAGGCAGCGCTGAATACCAGAGCTGGAGCAAGGACAGTTGAGTGTGTTACAGTGTGTGGGGGGAACATATTGGAATATGAAAGCCTGCTTTAAAATAAGGTGTTCCCAGATAATCCCCCAACAGGGGAGTTTGGCTTGCACAGTACCCCTTGTTACTCATTCACAAAAAAAATGAAAAGAAAAAAGGTCTATAATTAAAATTATAAAAATAAACAATGTATCCAAATATGGTGACCCAGTGCTACTGCTGTTGCAAATTACAGATTTCCTACCAGCTGTCAACAAACCAGTCTGGACTGCTGGGTGATGTCATTAACTAAATATAGGTATAACCATATTTGGTCAATAACATCACACAGGACTCCCTGGCTTATCTGTTTATAAATATTATCCAGCTGGGGAACCATTGTTTTGTGGCAGTAGTTCTACCACAGCAAAATGGCAGACTTCTGGCTGAAGATTGGCACTGAAAAAAATACAAATATCATCTAGGGTATTGGGTGGGTAAACCTGCCAAATAATGCCAGTTTGCTTATCTGTTCGCTGAACTGCAGACAGGCTGGGTTGAGGTCAAACTCAAACTGAGAGTAAATTTTTCCACCCTTCTTTCCCCAGGTGGCACCTGTTACCAAAATAGGAATTAAGTGAAAATAATAATAAATCTGTAATTATCAAATACTGGAAAAATGGCTGAACTTAAACTTTCTGGGAAACCTGTCAAGTAAAGAAATGTGAAAGGTTACAAAAACAAATTGGAAATGGGAAAATATAGCTGGATGAAAGGCCATCTGCATTTGATCATCCCAAATCATAAACAACAATGTTGAGTCAATGCAGCAGTGGAAGGGTTACAAGGTTACAGATGAGCAGGATGTGTAATCAACTTAGCTATACCTAAAACAGTCTTGAAAATTGTCTTCCAATCTCTGTCTCATTAACCTTCAATCCAAGACATCTTTGACAGCCATGGGCTTACTTTTGTCTTGATGACTGATGTACAATCTAAGCACATTGTACAAAGTTTAATAACTAGCCTTTTAAACCTCAACTTTTTTTACCCTGAATAAAAAGATATACCAAGGATAATAATTTTAAACGTCATACAGAATATACAGTATGTCATTGTGCTTTTGGTCCCAGAATGTGTAAATCAAGGTACATCAGGTTTGTGGAAGATGGCAGTAGTGTTAATTAAAATATTACTTGCCTTAAAGTACAGTGGTGTGTGCACGCATATATCTTACAGTCTTTGAATTAAGTAATTTGCTATATCATCCTGTGACAAATATAGTGGATTATTTAAATAAAGGTGTATTTGAAAAGAAAAAAATCACAGAAAATCTTTTAATTCAGATTTGAAGGTGGTTTTGCCTAACAGCTTACCAGTTTCGGTTATTTGTAATTGTGCATAATTTATTTAAAATATACATATTTATTTTTGAGTTCGCCTTTTTGCTCCATATATTTTGGTGTTTATATTTTGGCAGACCTACTTCTTAGCATAGAACTATTTTTTTCAGTGCGAATAAGCACAAACATTTATAACATTTTTAACATATATATAAAGCCAGTGAATGTGACTTTTGCTAAACATTCTCTGATAGAGAACCAATCACTGTTATGTAAAACACATGGACCTGGAAGATTTTCCATCAGAGAATGTTTTGTGAAAGTCACATTAACTGCATTGTAAATAGACCCCTTGGTGCTATATCTAGTGTTAGGTAGTTTTAGGGAGAGTTAGGTAAGCAATAAAATGTAAAGTTATGGATTTGCTAAGGGTCAAAAAGTCACAAGGGTAATTTTATGGGTTGGCTTAACAATTTGTGAACTTTGGCTGCGTTGCGTATGCCTATAAAAAGTTCTACCCTGTCTCTCCACCTCTATTGCCACTCCCCATCAGATTTACTGACAATTCCTGGCTGTCCTTTTGTCCAAAAGGAACTCCTGGGGTTTATGTGCTAAAAACAAATAGGCTGTTCATTTTACAAGGGAATTTTCCCTTCACTTTGTGAATGTGATGAAACTTCACTTTGCAAAGAATACCCAACCACGTGCAAGAAAAATACAAAAAACTGTAATTTTGCTTGCATAATATTGGATAATGGAAGTCAGCAGATGTTCACCTCATTCAGTAAGCTAAGGTAAAAGTCCATTACAAAGTGAAAATTCCCATTCAAAATGGACACCCTATTTGCTTTTAGAAAATCAGCTTCACTGATCAGTGTTTGCATCACACTTCTAAATTGTGTTTACAGCGATACAATGTAACATTATTATTGTTACATTGTATTTACTCTGTTCTATACAAAATAAAAAAGTGTTTTATTTCATTTGTAAATAACTTTGCAATGCTTTATTCCAGAATAATAATGTTGGTGTCATTTGAAATTGAAAAAAACTTTAAGAATAAGACATTTTTTTAACCTACACTAACACAATTAACACTAATAAAAACAGACAAAGTGTGGCTTTTTAAGTGGAGAATCAGGAACAAGTATTATCATTAGGTTAAGCATTCATAGTAGGAAATCGTGACCAGAGATTACAAGCTCAGTGTATTCCCATAAGTTGGTAAATGACTTTTGTCCTTGTACAGTTAATTAATTGGTTAATCCAAAAAACTCCTCTCCCAAAAATTGTTTGTCTTATTCACTAAAGGACAGATCTGACAGTGACCACAGGGAAACATAACCTTGATCACTGGCATATCTTTCAACCAGGTAATTTCTACATGTTGGGGGAACCTCAAGTGGACCAGATGATCATGTACATTTGTTTAGACATGTGCGATTCGTTTCGTTACGAATCTAAATTCGTACGACTTTTCCTGAAATTCGTAAATTCGGAAGCATCCGAATTGCAGTTTCCGAATTATATCCGAAATACGAAATTCTGTTAACGAATTTCGGATCCGAATTTCTTTGAAACAGGAACTAATATTACCCCTGTAAATGAGGTTGAACAACATGACAAGATTTTTTTAAATCCGAAATACGGATCCGCTGCTGCTGAGGGTTGCATTACAATACATAGGCAGGAAATCCGAAATTCCGTTGACGTATTTTCGTTCCGTTACGAACATTCGTTATATTGAAGTTAAAAAGCAAAGTACATTTGTTAATATATTGGAGTTGATGGTATTTTTTTTTCAAATCCAAAATACGAAATTCGGATACGGAATCTGTTAACGGAATTCGTATTTCGTTTGGTTGACCAATCAGAGGTTTTCTCTTCTGCTGCTGACAGTTGCATTAAAATACACAGGCAGGAAATCCGAAATTCCATTGACGTATTTTCGTTCCGTTACGAACATTCGTTATATTGAAGTTAAAAAGCAAAGTACATTTATATTGGAGTTGATGGTAGTTTTTTTTATCCGAAATCCGAAAATTCGGATCCGGAATCCGTTAACGGAATTCGTATTTCGGATAAAAAAAACAACTACCACATCGACTCCAATATTAACAAACGTATTTTTGCTTTTTAACTTCATCATAACTAATGTTCGTAAAGTTACGAAAATGTGCCGAAACTAACGAAAATTCGTATTTCGTACGAATCCGAATTGAGTTTCGGACACGAATTACGAAATA